>NW_012110874.1:639891-645491 GCF_000951045.1 Mandrillus leucophaeus | reverse complement strand
TAAAAATTTAAATGAGTTTCAAATCAAGAAGGTAAAATTTATAAAATGACAAAATAATACAATTTCAGTTATTCAGTGAAAACCAATAACTTCCAATTATTGTTTGGGAATATGATTAGACGTTTTTTATTATGTGCCCAAAGAAAAATTGTTTAGAAACATTGTGATATCCATTAATCAATTAAAGTATCTTTATATTATGTTTATGCAAAAATTATTGTCTTTTTGTCATTAAACATATTGCAAAAACAACTCTTACTTTAGCACTAACCTAATATTTAAGAAAATGTTTAAATAAGATCCTTTATTTACATATCACATAAAAATGCATAATATTAGCAGTGATAGGTTAATTAAAAAAATTCTAAATAATAACTAGACCAAATTCAAATGTTACAGGATTTAAAAATGAGGTTTCCACAAATAAGGTTTAAGCAAATGCCTAGCTTTTATTTAAAATCAGAGTGAACAATAGCCTAAAGTTTAGAAGCTAGGAATTGATATCTATCAACATTAAGGTACAGGCTTATAAGACCTGCACTAGAAGAGTAAACTGTCTGTGAGACTTCTGTAATGTCTGCTGTCCTTTCTCTTTTTAACTCAGTTTATCAAATAGTTACTGAAAACCTAGTTGGTTCTAAGTGCTGTGTTGTGTATTGGGGACCCAACATTGTACAAGATGAATTATATGGTCCTTGTCCTTAAGAAGCCTAAAATTTATAGAGGAAGACAGATAATTCAACTTACTCTTATGACGATTGTACTACTAAACTGTATAAAGTGGATAAAACAAGCGGTGTGATGTTAAGTCTAAAATAATGATAGTTTATTTCATTTTTCTATTTGCACACACGTATGGGGTACAAGTGAAGCTCTCTGAAATGTCTTCAAGGCATTTTCCCCATTGTCTTGGTTATTAACATTCAGCTCCTCTTTACTTGTGCAAATTTCTGCAGCCAGCTTGAATTCCTCTCCAGAAAAGTTGGTTTTTCTTTCCTACCACATGGTCAGGCTACAAATTTTCTGAACTTTTATGCTCTGCTTCCTTGTTAAATATAAGTTCCAGTTTCAGATAATCTCTTTGCTTATGCATATGACCATATGCTATTAGAAAGAGCCAGGCTACTTCTTGAAGGTGTTGCTACTTGGAAATTTCTTCTACCAGATACCCTAAATCATCATTCTTGATTTCAAAGTTCCAAAGATATCTAGAGCAGAGCCACAATGCTGATAGTCTCCTTGCTAAAGCATAGCAAGAGTGACCTATAATCCAGTTCCCAACAAGTTTCTCATCTTCATCTGAGAACACCTTCAGCCTGGATTTCATTGGCCATGTCACTATCAGTATTTTGGTCACAACAATTTAAAACATCTCTAGGAAGTTTCGAACTTTTCCTCATCTTCCTGTCTTCTTCTGAGACCTCTAAACTGTACCAACCTCTGTCTGTTACCCAGTTCCATAGTTGCTTCCAAATTTTCAGATATCTTATAAAGATATAAAGATAGGCAATGCCTCACTCTCAGGACCAATTTTCTGTATTAGTCCCTTCTCATATTACTATAAATAACTACCTGAGACTGAATTTTATGAAGAAAAGAGGTCTAATTGGCTATTAGTTCTGCAGGCTGTATAGGAATCATAGTTGGGGAGGCCTCCGGGAATTTATAATCATGGCGAAAGGCAAAGAGGAAGGAGTTATGTCTTACATGGCTGGAGCAGGAGGAATAAAGTGAAGGGGGAAGTGCCATACACTTAAATAACCATATCTCGTGAGAACTCACTATCATGAGAACAGCAAAGGAAAAATCCACCGCCATGATCCAATCACCTCCCACCAAGCCTTTCCTTCAACACTGGGCATTACAATTTAACATGAGGTTCGGATGGGGACACAAAATCAAACCGTGTCAGTTCATGTGTCTGTTTTTATAGTAGTGCCATGCTGTTTTTGTTACTATAGCTTTGTAGTGTATTTTGAAGTTAGGTAGTGTGATGCCTTCAGCTTTGTTCTTTTTGCTGAGGATTGCTTTGGCTATTCCGGTTTTTTTTTTTTTTTTCTCCAGTTCCATACAAATTATAGGAATAAGTTTTAATAATTCTGTCAAGAATGACATTGGTATTTTGATAAGGATTGCATTGAATCTATTGATTTCTTTCAGCAATATGGTCATTTTAAAGACAATAATTATTCTGATCTTTGAGCATGGCATGATTTTTCATTCTTTGTGTGTTATTTTCAATTTATCTCATCAGTGTTTTGCGATTTTTCTTGTAGAGATCGTTCATATTTATTTATTTATTTACTTTGGTTTGTTTGTTTATTTATTTATCTATCTACTTATTGCTATTGTAATTGGTATTGACTTCTTGATTTCTTTCTCAGCTAGATCCTTATTGGTATATAGAAACATTACTGATTTTGTATCTTCATTTTACATCCTGCAACTGCAATAAATATGTTGATTAATTCTGAGAATATTTTGGTGGAGCCTTTAGGCTTTCTAAATATAGGATCATATCACTGCAAAGAGGGACAATTTGACTTTCTCTTTTCCAATCTGAATATCTTCTATTTCTTTATCTTACCTGATTGCTCTGGCTAGGACTCTCAGCGCACACTTTGTTGAATAGCAGTGGCGAGAGTGAGCATAACTTCTTGGTCCAGTTCTTAAAAGAGAAGACTTCCAACTTTTCTGGATTCAGTATAAAATTAGCTCTTGGCTTGTCATATAAGCCTTTATTATTTGGAGATATGTTTCTTCCATGCCTAGTTTATTAAGAGTTATTATCATGAAGTGATGTTGAATTTTATCAGTTGCTTTTTCTGTATCTATTGAGGTGATCATATGTTTTTTTCTTCCTGTACCATATTTATTGACTTTTATATGTTAAACTATTCTTGTATGTCTGGTATAAATCCACTTGATTGTACGGTATTATTTTTTTATGTGCTGTTAGATTCAGCTTACTAGTATTTTGTCAATTTTTTGTGTGTATATATGTCCTGATATGGTTTGAAATTGTGTCCCCACCCAAATTTTTTGTCATATTGTAATCCCCAATGTTGGAGGAGGGACCTGGTAGAAGGTGATTGGATCATGGGGCCGGACTTCCCTCTTGCTGTTCTCATGACAATAAGTGCATTCTCATGTGATATGTTTAAAAGTGTATAGCATCTCCCCCTTCACTCTCTCCTTCCTGCTCTGCCATTTGAAGATGGTGCCTGCTTCCCCTTCTGTCATGACTGAAAGTTTCCTGAGGCCTCCCCAGCTGTGCTTCCTGTACAGTCTGCAATGCTGTGAGCCAACTAAACCTCTTTTCTTTATAAATACCCAGTCTTAGATAGCTCCTTATAGCCATGCAAGAATGGACTAATATGTGTTCATTAAGGATATTCACCTGTGGGTTTTTTATTTTTTAAATTTGTGTGTGTGTGTGTGTGTGTATGTGTGTCTTTGCCTGGTTTTGGTATCAGGATAATGCATGCCTCACAGAATGAGTTAAGGAGAGTTCTCTCCTCTTCAATTTTTCTTGGAATAGTTTCAGGAAGATTGGTATTAGTTCCCCTTTGAATATTTGGTAGAATTTGACTGTGAATCCATCTGGTCCTGGACTTTTCTTTGTTGGGATACTTTTTATTACTGATTCAATCTCACTACTCATTATAATCTGTTCAAGTTTTCTATTTCTTCATAATTTAATCTTAGGAGATTGAATATTTCCAGGATTGTATCTATTTTCTCTAGGGTTTTTAGAGTATGAGCACATAATTGTTTATAATCGTACCTGATGGTATTTTTTATTTCTGTGGGATCAGTTATAATGTCTTATTTCTTTCATTTCTGATGTTGTTTATAGAGTCATTGCTCTTTGTTTTGGTTAGTCTAGCTACTGGTTTATCCATTTATTTATATTTTTGAAGAACCAACTTTTTGTTTCATTGATATTTTGCATTAATTTTTTAACCTTGTTTTATTTAGTTCTAGTCTAATTTTATTATTTCTTTTCTTCCACTAATGTTAGGTTTAGCTTGTTTTTGCCTTTCTAGCTCCTTGGGATGCACTGTTAGATTGTTATTTTGTAATCCTTTTACTTTTTTGATGTAGTCAGTTATTATTATAAATTTCCATCTTGGCATTGTTTCTGTTGTATTCCTCAGGTTTTGGTATGTGGTGTTTCAATTTTTATTAGTATCAAAACATTTAAAAAATATTCATCACTGACCTAATGGTCATTCAGGATCATGTTTATTTTCCATTTATTTGTATAGTTTCCAACATTCCTCTTGGTATTGATTTCTAGTTTTATTCCATTGTGGTTTGAAAAGATACTTGATATAATTTCATTTTTTAAAAGTTTTTTGAGTTTTTTTTTGTACCTAACATATGGTCTATCTTGTAGAATGTTTCATGTGCTGAGGAAAATAATATATACTCTTCATTTGTTTGGTAGAATCTTCCGTAACTGTTAAGTCCATTTACTTTAAAGTCTAATTTAAATCTAATATTTGTTTGTTGATTTTCTGTCTAGATGATCTGTCTACTGCTGAGAATGGAATATTGAAGTCCCTTACTATTGTGGCACTGCCATCTATTTCACTCATTAGATATGGGAATATTTACTTTATAAATCTGGGTGCTCCATTATTAGGTACGTATATACTTAGAATTACTATATCCTCTTGCTGGATTGACCCATTTGTCATTATATAATAAAGTTTTTGTTTTTCATTATTTTTGAGGTAAAGTCTTTTTTTATCTAAACATAGCTACTGTGGCTCATTTTTGGTTGCTGTTTGTGTGAAACATCTTTTTGCATCTTTTTGCTTTTAGTCTGTGTATTTACTAGTAAGGTGAATTTCTTGTAAGCAGCATATAGTTTTATTGTGCTGTTTATTTAATCCAGCCATTCTGGATCTTTTAAGCAGATAACTTAATATATTTATATTCAAGGCTATTATTGATATGTGATGCTTTGTTGTCCTGTCATATTGTTAATTGTTTTCTGGTTGTTTTTAGGTTCTTTATTCCTTCCCTTTTCTCCTATTGATTGCTGTAATAGTTTGTTGGGTAACTGAAGTGATATTAATTGAGTTCTTTATCTTCCTTTATTGTGTTATTGTTTTGCTAGTGAGTTTTATATTTTTGTATGTTTTTATAATAGTAAATGCTGTCTTTTCATTCCCAGGTTTAGGACTCCCTTGAGGATTTCTCTTAGCTGTGGTACAGTGCAAATGAATTTTCTCCGCATTTGCTTGGCTAGAAAATACTTAATTTTTTCTTTTATGAAGGAGAATTTTATAAAATAGTATTCTCGGCTGCCAGGGTTTTTTTTTCAATACTTTAAATATATTATTCCTTTCTCTTCTTGGCTGTAAAATTTCTGTTGAGAAGTTTGTTGTTAGTCTAATGGGGTTTCCTTTATAGGTGTCTGGATGTTTTTCTCTTGATGTTATTAGAATTCATCCTATCTTTAGCTTTAGACAGTCTAAGCAAAATGTGCTTTGGGGGAGACATTTTTGCATTACATCTTCCTAGAGATCACTGAGCTTGCTGTGTTTGAAAGTTAATTTCTTTTCTTTCTTTTTTTTTTTTTTTTT
>NW_012110874.1:635949-639841 GCF_000951045.1 Mandrillus leucophaeus | reverse complement strand
TTTTTTTTTTTTTTTTTTTTTTTTTTTACTTTTTTGCTAAACTTTTCATCTATTTCGTTAAATAGAATATCTAATCCTTTCTTTGCCTCTTTGCACACCAGGATGCTGACAATTTTAAATATTCAATCTTTTTGTTTTCTCACAAATGGCATTAAGACTTTGCTCACTTTTTTCTGTTCTTTTTCCCTTTATTCTATTCTGCCTGGATTATTTGAAAAGACCTGTCTTGAAGTTCTCAGATTTTTTCTTCTGTCAGATCTAGTCTATTGTTGATGGTTTCAAATAGATTCTGTATTTCTTTCAATGAATTCTTCATTTTCAGAATTTCTGTCTGGTTCCTTTTTTAAAAAAATCTCTTTGATAAATTTTTCAGTCATATCCTAAATTGTTTTTAAGAATTCTTTTGTATCTCATTGAGCTTCTTTAAATTCAGATTTTGAGCTCTTTATCTGGGATTTGAGAAATTTCTTTTTGATTAAGATCTATTAATGGAGAATTATTGTATTCCTTTGGAGATGTCATATTTCCTTGCTTTTTCATGTTTCCTGTGTCCTTATTTTAATGTGTGTGCATTTGCTTCTTTTATTTTTGAATTTACATTTGTACAAGAGGACTTTTTCCTGAAGATATATCTGTGGTGTCAGTTGTATAGGACACTTGGCTTCATTTCTGGGTATATGCAGTTTTGTCATCTCTGTATGATATATTTATTTATAAATAGTGTCATTAATATTTGTAAAATCCTCAGTGTCTTAGGGCACAGTTATTAATGGAGATTGGGGTAAAGTTTTGCTTGGGACAAGAATGTCCGGTGGGCCAGTCTTCTGGCCTCAGGGGTAGCAGTGGTGGGCTGAGTACTCCTGTCCTTGGGCCCCAGAAAGGTGTGTGTTGGCTTTGTTCTTATTGGGTCCAGAGGGTCAGTTCTTGAGTCTCACCATGGCTTTCTTAGATGCTGGTGGTGGCAGCAGTGAACCAGCAGGTGAACAGACTCTTGTGTCCCTGGGTAGATAGTGTGGTGTGGGCTATGGCAATAGCAGTGATGGGATGTCTCTCTGGCTCCCAGTGGTACTGGCTGGTGTTGGTGGTGGGTGCAATACAGGGTTGACACCCACATCCCCAGACAAACTGCTCTCAGGCACTCCTGCTGTCTGTGGCAGCAGTGCTGCTGCACCACAGGGTTCCACAGAAGCTCAGGCATGGAGGCCAAACCGTATGTGGGGTTGCAGTTGACACTTCTATCCCAGACAGGTAGACCTCTGGTTCACCTGCCCCCAACCTCCGGCAGCTGCAGAAATACATATTCAAAGGGAGTGGAGGGGTCCTGTTCTCTACACAGAAGTCTGAGCACAGAGGCTGCTCTGCCTGTAGAGGGGATTTCACTCTCTGCAAAACAAGCACTTTGGTTTCCTTCATCCCCAGGGCTACCTTTTAGTTGTGCAGCACCATCCTTTCCCCAGGGAGTGGTACTCCCTGTGGGCTGGAGTCCTGGAGACCCTGTAGCATCTTCGGGTCTAGTTAGCATTGTGCCACCCACTGCAGCTCTCCAGGCGGACACTGCAGCATGTTAATGGGAGCTCCCAGGATATAAAAATATGGGGGCTCTGGTTCCCAGAGCTAGCTGTAGTCCTCTGATGGCTATGCTCCCAAAATATTGCCCTGCTGCAGCCTCTCAGGTCTCAATGCGTGGATAATTGATCTGGTGTGAGTTATCTGTCTGGTGTGGTAAACTTGCAGTGTCTCCAAATCACCACCAGCACCAGTGTCAGGGTTTGTGAGAGTAGAAGAGCTTCCGCATGGTTCAGACTGCAGTAGTACGAAGCTGATATATACATCACTGATGCCCTCTTGCTTACCCTTTTCGGGCAGTACTGAGCCCCTTCAGTTCTCAGCCAATGTCAGTCAAGTTGGCTGCTAGCTTCCTTCTCCTTCTGCCCTCAGGTGTTTCCCGTGAGTTCTCCATTGGACTCTGATGTCATTTCCCAGATAATTCATTTGAGGTATGATTACATGTTTATTATTTTTGTTATTCTTTCTGAAGAGGGTGGATATCTGATGTCTCTAGTTAGTCATCTTGAACCAGGATCCATATTTCTTATGTAGGATTCCATATTTCTTATGTACGATTACATATTTCTTATGTAAAATATTTAAACCAAAGTTACATATTTTTTATGTAAAATATGTAAAAGTGCATTGTAATTTCCTTATTAAGTTTACAGCACTAATTTTTTTTTTGAGATGGAGTCTCAGTCTGTCACCCAGGTTGGAGTGTAGTGGCACAATCTCAGCTCACTGCAATCTCTGCCTCCTGGGTTCAAGTGATACTCCTGCCTCAGCCTCCTGAGTAGTTGGGACTACAGGCGTGTGCTACCACGCTTGGCTAATTTTTTGTATTTTTAGTAGAGACGGGGTGTCACCGTGTTAGCCAGGATGGTCTCCATCTCCTGACCTGGTGATCCACCTGCCTCGGCCACCCAAAGTGCTGGAATTACAGGCGTGAGCCACCATGCCCGGCCAGCGCTAATTCTTTACGTTGAAGAATCTGATTTTTTATGAAGACAGGGTGCCATTTATTAAACGTGCTATTGAGAAATAATAATCAGTTCCCAAATGTATATATTCAAATATTTTGAAAGTATAATAAAATTTTATTTAAATCCTCAAAATGGTTTTATATCTTTGCATCAATTATTTGATGTTATAATGAAATAAATTATCTTAAGTTCCATAAGTCTGCTAACTTTTCGTATTTAAGAAAAGTTAATGCAAGCTGAGAATTTTTTCCCCAAACAAAAAACATAGAAAGATAAACATGTTGTTTCTGATAACTAATTTAATGTGACATATCTTATGATAAAATTGACTTAAGTAAATATTTAGTTTTTATTGTGTTTAGCTAATGTTGCATAACTAGAAAATGCCTTTATAGGCTGGGCGCGGTGGCTCAAGCCTGTAATCCCAGCACTTTGGGAGGCCGAGACGGGTGGATCACGAGGTCAGGAGATCGAGACCATCCTGGCTAACATGGTGAAACCTCGTCTCTACTAAAAAAATACAAAAATCTAGCCGGGCGAGGTGGCGGGCACCTGTAGTCCCAGCTACTCGGGAGGCTGAGGCGGGAGAATGGCGTAAACCCAGGAGGCGGAGCTTGCAGTGAGCTGAGATCCGGCCACTGCACTCCAGCCTGGGCGACAGAGCGAGACTCCGTCTCAAAAAAAAAAAAAAAAAAGAAAATGCCTTTGTAATCCAAGAATATCTTAGTGGATTCTAGGTAAGCAGAAACCTGAAAAGTTCACATTGCGTTCTGCAGCATTGTTCGTTTGTTTGCTTGTTTTAAGTTGTTCCCAGTAAATAAATCGAAAGTTTAACTTTCGGAGCATACTAATATCCTGTTACAACACATTTGGGATGAGATACCCACTATGGCTAAATTAAGAGCTGACCTAAACCTTTTCCCAAGGTTGAGGCTAACCGTTTGGGAAGAGTGATTTCACTGTGTAACATTTGCAGATCTAATTATCTCCTTATTCTAGCCAATGCCAGTGGTAAGAACCTCTACAAGAGCTATTTTTTCTTTCAGAGGCAGACTATAAAAGTTTTAGACTCATAAGGGCTGGTATTTCCTATCATAAGGAAAACACTGAGAAAATTTGAATAATTCAAAGTGAATAACTGAAGAACAAATTCTTCTTTTGCCTGAATTATAGCAACAGTTAATATAATAATAATTATAGGAGACAAATAAAATTCTTCAGTTTTTTTCCTAGCTACTTAGAGAATTTAGACAAAATTTATTTTCTGCAATTAAATTACTCAAACAGCATGTAGACCAAGATTTGTCTTCTATTATCCTAATTCAAAATATCTGTCACTAAGACAATTCAGTTTATTA
>NW_012110874.1:632449-633302 GCF_000951045.1 Mandrillus leucophaeus | reverse complement strand
TAGGAGGTAATTGAATCATAGGGGCAGTTACCCCCATGATGCTGTTCTCATGATAGTGAGTGAGTTCTCATGAGATCTGATGGTTTTATAAGGGGTATTTTCCTTTTTGCTAGTCTCTTCTCCTTCCTGCCATCATGTGAAGAAAATGTGTTTGCTTCCCCTTCCACCATGATTGTAAGTTCCCTGAGTACTCTCCAGCCAGGTGTAACTGAGAGTCAATTAAACTTCTTTCCTTTATAAATTACTCAGTCTCAGGCAGTTCTTTAGGACAGTGTGAGAATGGATTAATACAAGTTTTTTGTTAGATGCATAGTGTGCAAATATTTTCTCACATTCTGTGGGTTGTCTGTTTATTTTGCTGATTATTTCTATTGCTCTGCAGAAGCCTTTTAGTTTAATTGGGTCACATTGATTTTTTTTTGTTCTTGTTGCCTTTGTTTTTGGGGCCATAGACTTGAATTATTTGCCTATGCCAATGGCCAGAAGAGATTTTCCAGTGTTATCTTCCAGAATTTTTATGGTTTCAGGTCTTAGATTTAAGTATTTGATCCATCTTGAGTTGATTTGTGTATATGGTGAGAGATGAGAATCCAGTTTCATTCTTCTACGTGTGGTTTGGCAGTTTTCCCAGCACCATTTCTTGAATAGGATGTCCTTTCCCAATTTATGCTTCTGCATACTTTGTCAAAGATTAATTGGCTGTAATTATTTGACTTTATTTCTGGGTTCTCTGTCCTATTCCATTACTATAAATGCCGAGTTTTGTACCAGCACCATGCTTTCTTGGTAACTATAGCCTTATAGTATAATTTGAAGTCTGGTAATGTGATGGCTCCAGATGTGGTTTTGTTTT
>NW_012110874.1:627028-631619 GCF_000951045.1 Mandrillus leucophaeus | reverse complement strand
AAAAAAAAAAAAAATGAACCTACTTTCTTCAGGCTGCTTTATGCAAAATGCTGCTGAGTACTGTGAAAAGCCTGTGAAGTACTCTGAGCTCTGCTACCTTTACTATTCAAATACATATTCTTACATAGTGCAAATCAAGTGGTTTTTAGATCACAGACTGCGTTTCAGGCTGAAGACTGAAGATGGAAAATGTAGTATTAGACACTTATGGGTAGAAGTGGTATTATTTAATTTTCTCTCCCTCCTCCAACTCTCCCTTTCCTCCAAGAGTCATACAAGTCCTTCTAGAACTATGTCTCTGTTATCTCCTTGATAATTATTTGCTTTTGCAATTATTTATTGATTATTTTGTTCTTCATCCATAGAACTTCAACAAATATATTCAGAATGATGGAATTATATTTAACTTCTGGCAGTTACCTCTTCCCCAGTACAATGTAAGCTCCATTATATAGGAGCTTTTTTTTCTTTCTTTTTTTTTTTTGACAGAGTCTCGCTTGGTCGCCCAGGCTGGAGTGCAGTGGCATGATCTCGGCTCACTGCAAGCTTATACAGGAGCTTTTAATAAACTTTGCTTCACTTTAAATTAGTTTAACAAATCATTAAGCATCTACTAGGTACCAGGTATTAAGGCATGCAGCATGTCTTTATAATCACAACAATGTGCTAGTATAGGAATTTTAAAAACCATTCACTAAATGAGTAAATTTAACTGCGGTCATTAATATAGCAAATATCTTTGTACTATATATTAAATATTTATATTAGCTAACATTAATGCCATTTAAAAATTACTGGATTTTTCAGTGTGGCGACGACAATGGTAAATTGAATTGGTCAAAATGTTTCAGCCCACAAGGTCACACTCTCGTCCCTTTCCCATTGTGAACTTACCCAAGTTAGCACTTCTTATCCCACATGGAAACAGGTGGGACACAGACTTTTATGGAGCCATAAAAATTTGAGTTGCTCCTCAAAGTTCCCCAGCATGTATGGATCCAGGTGTATGGATCCATGTGTATGGCCTTTAGTCCTCCTTGGGGACAGGAAGACCTCAAATCCAACCCAAATATCATTCTCTTTAAAACAGCTAAATCCAAGTAAAAGTGGAAGGAGGGAGGGAGAGGCTCTGCCCTCATAAGCAAGGCTCTGCATCAGCTTTGTTTTTATGGTTTTTATTTGCTGCTTACTCATTGCTCCATCAAATGAATATGTAACATTTGGTCCACCAAAAATCCCTATATTAAATATTAAGATCTTCATCACTGAGAGCATTTATTTTAACTTTGGGAGCTCAACATCCACAATCGCATTGCATTTTAGCTGGAGCTATGAAACATGCTGTACTATATCATAGTAACATTTCCTTCTCCACCGGCCCAGGTAAGAATAAAATAAGAGACAAAGTAACCTTTGGGCAGCTGTTTCAATTCCACCTGTCCTCACTTAGCCTTAGACTTTTTATTAGAAGGTAGGGCAATGAGGGTTGCTTATTTCTCTACTTCCTCATATACAACGTGGACAAGAGCTTTGGTAGCAAAATCATAGGGGAATCTTATAAACTTGAATCACCCAGGAGGGCCTGTATCTTTCGTCACTAATAACACACATCCATGTCTCTTAGCATTCTATCCTTATGGCTAGAATTTCCAAGATCTGTGATAGATTTGAGACATTAGTCTACTTAAAGGCTGGCAAGTCAGCCTGTTCCAATTTCATCAGAGCTGACAAAGGACATTAAACACCTGGTCAGAGTTAAAGGGGTTTATATGTCTTGGCAGAATAGGTAAAATGTGTATCTGCATACTTCTATAAGTTTTGCTTGTCCCCATGTCCATGCAGGTGACACAAAGATCTTAAAACACCTACTATGTTCTAGAAACACTGTGATGAGAATATACTTCTGTAATTAATGAGATTTAAAGACAAGCTACCCATGATTGTTTTAAGCTTAATTTTATATACATTTGTACTTTATCTGTGGAGTAAACGTTACACATTTTCATGAATTAATGCAGGTTTAATCATCATGTTAGTGTTTTGGCTGTTTCTGTATGTACTAAAAAATATTTATGATGTGGTTATAGAGAGGTGGTTCACTCTCACTGGCCCTAATTCACAACTGAAGTAATATTTTCGTGTGCAGAATGGAGCAACTAAAGAAAATGCATCTTTTTCAAAACCCATCATTAGTAAAGTTTAGTCCTGTCTGAGCTTGTTGCTGGTTATACTGTATTTTTCTCACACCTCTTATGTAGGATGAAATGAAAATATTGCCTCAGGTACAGAGAAATAAATGAATGTAGGAAGAAAAAGTTCTTATTTTTATAAAATAAAATATTTACCATGGCACCTGTGCGTTACATGGAATCTTGTCGCTAATAGGATCTATACATCTCCTTCAGCTCATAGGCACTAGAGTGATGAAATTTTTATGAATCATAGTATAATTGGATAATTCATCTTTTTGTCTTTGTGTGTATTATACAGACAAAAATGAACTCTTCCTAATGCTTTAATGATTCTTTGGCAGATCCTGGGAAAATGCTTTGATTAAGTGAACTCTCAAATAATCGTAACTGTGGCAAAGTTGCTACTAATATTGAGCTTAGGAATCACGTATGTTTGCAGTAAATCTAACATAGGCTGCAGAACTGAAAACCAAATATAGCAAATATTCTATATATTAAAGATTATATATAATCAATTAACAATTGTTTTTGTTTTTAATATAAAAGTGATGGTAGATGTCTGCAAAATAAATTATAATCTGCCAAAATTAATTTAAAAATAGTACTGAAATGGTGATTAGGTTTCTATATCTTTGCATAATTGTATGACTACATTTTTGAGACAAAATGGAACAATTGATACAGAAAACAATGAACATAAAATGTATAATAATTTTAATTAAAATTATTAACTAGGTTTTATATGTATAATTATGACATTTATTATAATTATGAAGAACACTTTTTAAAATTGTATATATTGAGGTGTACAACATGGTGTTTTGATGTACATATATACACAGTAAAATAATTACTTCAGTCAAGTAAATTATGCTTTTCATCACCTTTCATAGTTACCTTTTTCTTTGCATGTATGTTTGTAGTAAGAGCTTCTAAAATCTACCATATTAGCAACATTTCAGTGTATAACATAACTATAGTCCTCTTGCTGTTTGTTAGATATCTAGACATTCATTCTACATAACTAAAACGTTGTACTGTTGTACTTCTCCCCATTTGTTTGCCCTTCTGTGTTCCTGGTACTCACCACTGACCATTTCTTTATCCATTCTTCTGTCAGGAAACACTTAAGTTGTTTTCATATCTTGGTTAATGTTTTTTTGTTTGTTTGGTTTGGGGAAGTTTTAGAGATATGTTAATTATTTGAGTTTTTTTTTTTTTTTTTTTTACCATTTATATGTTTATTTTTATTTCAATAGCTTTTGGGGTACAAGTGATTTTTGGTTATATAGACGAATTCTGGACTGAAGGATTCTGAGATTTTAGTGCACCCATCACATGAGCAGTGTATGCTGTACCCACTATGTAATCTTACCACTTACCTCCCTCCTAACCTCCCTCACCAAGTCCCCACAGTCGATTATATCATTCTGTATATCTTTGTGTTCCCATAGCTTAGCTCCCACTTATATGCAGGAACATATGGTATTTGGTTTTCCATTCCTGGGTTACTTCACTTAGAATAATGGCTTCCAGCTTCATCCAAGTTGTTAAGAACGACATTATTTCATTTATTTCTATCGCTGAGTAGTATTTCATTTTATATATATATATGTAAAATGCGCTACATTATATATATATATATATATATATATGCACCACATTTTATACCTCAATGACTGAGTAGTATTCCATGATGCATATATACCACATTTTTTTATCCACTTGTTAGTTGATGGGTGCTTAGGTTGATTTTCATATCTTTACAATTGTCAAATGTGTTACTATAAACGTGTGTGCATGTGTCTTTTTATATAATGACTTATTTTCCTTTGGATTGCTGGATCGTGTGGTAGATCTACTTTTATTTCTTTAAGGAGCCTCCATACTGTTTTCCATAGAGGTTGTACTGATTGACATTCCTACCAACAGTGTAAAAGTGCTCCCTATTCATCACATTCTTGCCAATATCTATTGCTTTTTGACATTTTAATTATGGCCATTTGTGCGGGAGTAAAGTGGCATCTCATTGTGGTTTTAATTTGCATTTCCTTGATAATTTAGTAATGTTTAGCTTTTTTAAAAATGTTTGGTGGCCAGTTAAACATCTTTTTTTTGAGAAATATCTATTCATGTCCTTTGACCATTTTTGATGGGATTATTTGTTTTTTTCTTGCTGATTTGTTGGAGTTCCTTGTAGATTCTGAAAACTATTCTTGCTATGGTTTGGCTGTGTCTTCACCCAAATCTTATCTTGAATTGTAGTACCTGTAATCCAGACTTGTGGTGGCAGGGACAGAGTAGGAGGTAATTGAATCATAGGGGCAGTTACCCCCATGATGCTGTTCTCATGATAGTGAGTGAGTTCTCATGAGATCTGATGGTTTTATAAGGGGTAT
>NW_012110874.1:612850-626233 GCF_000951045.1 Mandrillus leucophaeus | reverse complement strand
TTTTTTTTTTCTAGTTCTGTAAAAATTGAGGATGGTATTTCCATGGGAATTGCATTGAATCAGTAGTTTGCTTTGGGTGATATGGTCATTTTCACCAAACAGATTCTTCCTATACATAAGTATGACATATGTTTCCATTTGTTTGTGTCATCTGTGATTATTCCAGCAGTTTTTTGTAGTTTTCCTTGTAGAGATCTTTCACCTACTTGGTTAAGTGAATTTCTAGGTGACTTTTTTCTTTTTACAGCTGTTGTAAAAGGGATCGAGTTCTTGATTGAGTTATTGATTAGTAGCAGTGCCACTAATTTGTATACATTGGTTTTGTAACCTGAGGCTTTACTGAATTCTTTTATCAGATCTAGGGGGCTTTCGGATGAGTCTTCAGGGTTTTCTAGATATACACTCATACCATTGGCACACAGTGATAATTTGATTTCCTCTTTTTCAATTTGGATCTCCTTTATTTCTTTCTCTTGCCTGATTGCTCTGGATGGGACTTCCAGTACCATGTTGAATAGAAGTAGTGGAAGTGGACATCCTTGTCTTGTTCCAGTCCTCAGGAGAATTTTATTTTTTTTACAAATTGTTCTATTTGTTTTCCTCAAAACAATGTAGTCATAACAATAATGCAAGAGCATAGAAACCTAATCACCACTTTATTGATAACTCGTTTTTACTGTTGTTAAAATGTACTTTGGCAGATTGTAATTTATTTCACAGACATCTACTACCAACTTTTATGTTAAAAACACAAAACCAATTGTTAATATGTATATTTAATATATGGAGGAGACAAATATTCAAACCATAGCATTCTGTCCTGGCTGACATACAAAATACATTAATTCCATCTCAATAGTCCCAAAAGTCTTAACCTATTTTAGCATCAACTCAAAAGTCCAAACTCCAAAGTCATATCTAAATGTAAAGCACGATTCATCCTATGGTAAATTTTCCTCTATGAGCCTGTGAAGTCAAAATACATAAGATGCTTCCAAATTACAGTGATGGAGCAAGCATAGGATCATCATTGCCATTTGAAAAAGAAAACATAGACAAGAAAAAAAGAAGTAACTTGTCCCAGGTAAGTAAAAACCTCAACAGGAAGAACAACATTAAGTCTGAAGGCTCCAAAATAATTTTCCTTGACTGCATGTCCTATCTGCTAGACACAGTGAAGAAGGTGATGGCCCCCTAAGGCCTCAGGCATTCCTGTCGCTATGAGTTTGTTGAGCTCAGCTCACACAGCAGCTCTCACTAGTTGAAACCTCCTGCCAGAAGCTTTCCCAGGCTGCAGTTAAGCTG
Organism: Mandrillus leucophaeus; assembly: GCF_000951045.1. Taxonomy (NCBI): domain Eukaryota; kingdom Metazoa; phylum Chordata; class Mammalia; order Primates; family Cercopithecidae; genus Mandrillus; species Mandrillus leucophaeus. The sequence goes on along the minus strand of NW_012110874.1, from coordinate 624,928 downwards.
GTAACTCGACTTTCTGGGTTACTGGGGGCAGCTTTACTCCCGTAGCCCAAATGGTACAGAGAAATCTCTAATAGAGGTTTTGTGGTAGAGTCACCCCTGTGGCAAGTCTCTGCCTGGATACCCAGGCTGTCTGATAACGTTCTTACAAATCTAGGTGGAGGCAGTCATGCTTCCACAGCTCTTACATTCTGCATGCCAGAGCAGCAGGTTGGGCCGTGCTTTGCCCATTTGAGCTACATGTGGAGTGCCAGGCAGTGTAGTGCCAAAATTGGGAAAGCTGAGGCCACAGGTTTCCCTTAGGTCCCATGTGCACATCGTCCCTTTCACCAACAGCAACTCAGCACTCAAGGCAAAGGGCTCTAGAGTATAATGAGAGGGACAATCCTGAAGATCTCTCAAATGCCTTCAGGGTCTTTTTCTTATTGTGTTGATGAGTGGCAGCTGGTTTGCTTCTATACATACAAGCTTCCTTATCAAAGTTTCTCTTGCTCACCAACTCTTGGTATTCTCTCCCACACAGCGTTTTTTATTCTGTACAAGGATGGCAGTGTTTCAAATTTTTACATTCTACTTCTCTTTTAATTTTAAACTTCATCTTTGATATGGTTTGGCTCTATGTCCGCACTCAAATCTCATGTCAAACTAATTCCCAGTGTTGAAGGAGTGGCCTGGTGGGAGGTCACTGGATCATGGGAAGGTGGATTTTCCCCTTTCTCTTCTTGTAACAACGAGGTCTCGTTGTTTGAAAGTGTGTAGCATTCTTGCCTGCCCCCCCACCTCCTCCGCACCTCCTTGAACTATGTGAAGGCATGCTTTTTTTTCCCCTTTGCCTTCCATTGTGATTGTAAGTTTCCTGAGACCCACTAGTCATGCCTCCTGTTAAGGCTGCAGAATTGTGGGTCAGTTAAACATCTTCTCTTCATAAATTTCAGTCTCAGGTAGTTCTTTATAGCAGTGTGAAAATGAACTAATACAATCTTTAAATCACTTTTCTCTTCTCAAACTTTACTATATGCAATTAATTAGCCACACAGTTTTTCAATGCTTTACAGCTTAAAAATTTATTTTGTTAGATATCCTAGTTCATCACTCTTGAATTTTGTCTTCCATGAAGGCCTTAGGTATTGACACAATTCCTTCATGTTATTGGCTGCTTTACAACAAGAATGGACTTTACTTAGTTTCCAATATGCTCCTCCTAATTTCTGTTGGAGACTTCATCAGAATTGCCTTTACTCTCCATATTTGTACCAACTTTGGATCACAGACCACTAATCTCTAAGAAGTTTCCGGGTTTTCCTACGACTCTGCTCTTCTTGCTTCTCATTGGAATATCTGTAATGCTCTGTTCATGACAATACAGAATTTTTCTAGCATTAACTTCAAAACTGCTCCAATCTCTATCCCTTAATTTGTTCCAAAGCCCCTTCCACAGTTTTAGGTATTCATTATAGCAATACTGACATTTTTATTACAATTTTACTGTCCTACTCCATTTGTGCTGCTGTACCAGAATACTTGAGACTGAGTAACTCATAATGAACAAAATGTATTGGCTCAGTTTTGGAGGCAGGCAAGTCCAATATCTGGTTGCCAGCCTCTAGCAAGGGCCTACTTGCTGCATCATCCCATGACAAAATACAAAAGGACAAGAGAGAGCAAGAGGGGACTGAACTCACCCTTTTATAATGACACCAATCCCACTGATGAGAGTGGAGCTTCCATGTGGCCTAATCAATTCTTAAAGTTCCTACTTCATAATTCTAATACAATGCAATTAAATTTCAACATGAGTTTGGGAAGGGGCAAACATTCAAACTGGAACACATACCCAGAAGTGGGATTGCTGGATAGTATGATAATCCTATCTTCTATCCTTTAAGGAATCTCCATACTGTTTTCATAATGACTGTACAATTTGCATTCTCACCAACACTGTGTGAGGGTTCCCTTTTTGCTAAATCATTGCCAACACTTGTTATCTTTTCTCTTTTTGGTAATAGCCATTCTAACAAGTGTAAGATACTTATCTCATTGTGGTCATATTTTGCATTTCTCTGATGACTAGGAATGTTGAGCATTTTTTTGTATATCTGTTGATCATTGATATGTCTTTTTTTGAAAAATGTCTATTTTTTTTGTCATTTTTAAATCAGGTTATCTGTTTACTTGTTTTTGAGTTGTTTGACTTTTTATATATTTTAGATATTAACCTCTTATCAGATATATGATTTGCAAATACTTTCTCATTTTCCATAGGTTGTTTCTTTGTTCTGTTGATTGTGACTTTTGTTGCGATGAAGCTTTGTACTTTGATGTAATATTATCTGTCTTTTTTTTTTTTTTGCTTATGTTGTCTGTGCTTTTTTATCTAAATTTCATTGACCAGACTAATGTCATAGAGTTTCCCCCCATGTTTTCTTCTAGTAAGTTTACACTTTTACGTATTACTTCTAACTCTATAATTCACTCTAAGTTTATTTTTTGTATGTGTTGTGAGATAAGGGTCTAATTTTATTCTTGTGCACGTGGATATCCAGTTTTCTTAACATCATTTGTTAAATGCTGTCTTTTCTCCATTGCATTCTTGGCACCTTTGTTGAAAAATAGTTGACTGTTGTTATGGTTTGAATGTGTCCACAAAATTCATATGTCAGAAACTTAATCTCTAATATGACATTGTTTAGATGGGGCAACTTTTAAGAGGTGATTATTACCATTATTCTAGGAGTGGATTTACTATCGTGATAGTGGGTTTGCTATAAAGGTGAGTTTGGCCCTGTCTTGTTCTTTTGAGTGTCCTCTCTCAATATGTTATGACTTCCACCATGGTATGATGGAGCAACAAGACTCTCACCAGATGTGGCCCTTTGATTATAAATTTTCCAGTCCTTAAATTTCTACTCATTATAAATTACCCAATATGTAGTATTCTATTATAGCAGCCTAAAACACACTAAGATATCCACAATTGTACAGGAACATTTCTGGGTTCTCTATTTTGTTTCATTGGTTCTCTATATCTGCTTTTATGCCAATAACGTGTGGTTTTGATTACTAGAGGTTTGTAATATATTTTAAAGTTAGATAGTGTGATGCCTCTAGCTTTGTTCTTTTTACTGTAGATTTATTTGGTTATTTGGTGTTCTCTGTGACTCCACACAAATTTTAGAATTTTTTTCTATTTCTATAAAAATGTCATTGGAATTGTGACAAGGATTGCATTGTATGTGTGTCTGCATTTTTTTTAGTAGGACATTTTAACAATATCTCTTCTTCTAATCCATGAGCACTGAATATCTCCCCAAATATTTATGTCTTCTTCAAATTTTTTCATCAGTGTTTTATAATTTTCAGTGTACATCTCTTTCAACTCCTTGGTTAAATTGATACCTAAGTATTTTATTTCATCTTTTTTTTTTTTTTTTTTTTTTTTTTTAGAGTCTTGCTCTGTCACCCAGGCTGGAGTGCAGTAGCATGATCTTGGCTCACTGCAACCTCCGCCACCCAGGTTAGCTGAAGTGCAGTGGCAGGATCTCGGCTCACTGCAACCTCTGCCTCCAGAGTTCAAGCAATTCTCTACCTTAGTCTCCCAAATAGCTGAGGTTACAGGCATCCACCACCACATCCAGCTAATTTCTTTGTATTTTTAGTAGAGATGGGGTTTTACCGTCGTGGCCAGCCTGGTCTTGAATTCCTGACCTCATGAGCCACCTGCCTCAGCCTCCCAAAGTGCAAGGATTACAGGTGTACGCCACTGTGCCCGGCCTTTATTTTATCTTTGTAGCTATTTTAAGTAGGATGATTTCTTTATTTCTAATTCACATAGTTCTTTGCTGGTGTATAACAATGCTACTGATTTTTGTTTGTTGATTTTGGACCCTACAAGTTTACTGACCTCTTCTATTAGTTCTAACTGTTCTTTGGTGGAGTTTTTGGCATTTTCTATATGCAAGGGAATGTCATCTGAAGAAAAACAACCTTTTCCTTTTCAATTTGGTTGCTTTTTATTTGTTTTTATTCATGAATCGCTCTGCCTAGGATATCCATTACTATGTTGAATGGAAATGGTGAGAGTAGGCATCCTCATTCCCCCGGCCCCAATCTTCGCGGTATAGCTTTCAGCATTGCACATTTGAGTGCGATGTTAGCTGTGGGCTTGTCAGTTATGGAATTATTGTGTTTAGGTACATTCCTTTTATACCTAATTTGTTGAGAGTTTTATCACAAAAAGATGATGAATTTTGTCAAATTCTTTTGCTGCATCTATTAAGATGATCATATGGTTTTTGTCCTTCATTCTGTTAATGTGGTGTATCGCATTTTTAGATTTGCCTTTGTTAAGTCACCCTTGAATCCATGGGGTAAACCACACTTGATTTTGGTGCATGATTATTTTAATATGTCATTAAATTTAGTTTGCTAGTATTCTGTTGACAGTTTTTGCATCTGTGTTATCATAGGCGTTGGCCTGTAACTTTCTGTTCTCACAGAGTGCCCCTAAGTTGACTTTGGTATCCGTAGGTAGTTCTGGCTTTGTAAAATGAATCTGGAAGTATTTTATTTTCTTCAGTTTTGGAAGAGTTTGAGGTTTGAAATCAAAGATGCCATCAGGTCTTGGGAATCACTCTCATCTTAGATGGGAGAGTTTTTATTACTGATACTATCTCCTTATTCATTATTAGTCTTTTCAGACCTTCTCCTGTATGATTCAGTCTGGGTAGGTTGTAAATTTCTAGAAATTTATCAATTTCTTCTAGGTTATCCAATATATTGTCACACACTTGTTCATAGTAGTCTCCTACGATTTCTTTATTTCCGTGTAGGAGTTCTAATGTTTTTACTTTTATTTGTGGTTTATTTGAGTCTTCTCTTTTGGGGGGTGAAGCTAAATTTCTTTGTTGTTTATCTTTCAAGAAACACCATTTTAGTTTTGCTGAGCTTTCTATTGTTTTCTTGTCTCTATTTCATCTATGTCTTCTCTGGTCCTTATTATTTATTTCTTCTACTAACTTTAGGTTTAGGTTATTCCTTTTTTAAATTTCTTGAAATGTAATGTTAGGTTTTTTATTTGAGATCTTTCTTCTTATTTGATGTAAGCATTTATTACTACGAACTTCTCTCTTAGAATGAATTATGCTGCATCCCATAAGTTTTGGTATGTTGTATGTTCATTTTAATTTATCTCAAAATATTGTTGAAATTTCCCTTCAGTTTCTTCTTTGACCTATTGGTCATTTCACAGCATGTTGTTATTTTTTTAAATTAAAAACCTGTTTCTTATTAAAAGAATTGTTTTGTGGCCTAACGTAAGGTCTTTTTTGAAAAATGTTCCACGTGTGCTTAAGAAGAATGTGCATTCTGCTACTGTTGGATGAAAAGTTCTGTATGTATGTTAAATATACTTAAAGTGTAATTTATGTATAATGTTTCCTTATCAATTATCTGTGTGGAAGGTTCATACATCGCTAAAAGGGTAGTACTGAAGTCCCATTCTATTATTGTGTTATGGTCTATTTTCCCTTTGGTTCTATTAATATTTGCTATACATATTTAGGTGCTCAGATGCTTTGGGCATGTATTGGCAATTGCCATATTCTCTTGATCAACTAACTCCTTTATTGATATAGAATTATCTAATTTAATTTATAGCTTTTGAGTTAAATTTTACTTTACATATTATACATATATTTGTTCCTGCTCTTTTTGGTTTACATTTGCATGGAATAGCATTTGTATCCTTTTATTTTGAATCTCCATGTATCCTTATAGGTGATGAGTCTCTAGCAGTTAACATATACTAGGATCTTTTAAAAAATCCATTTATCTACTCTTTGATTGGAGAATTTACCCATTTATAGTCAAGATAATTATTGATAGATAAGAACTTATTAATGCATTTGTTATTTTCTTCCCGGTTATTTTGTAGATCCTTTATTCCTCTCTTGTTGTCTTCCTTTGAGATTAATTTTTGTCTAATAGAATTCTATGATTTTTACTTTTTATCTTTTGTGCATATACTATAGGCTTGTGCTTTGTGGTTACCATGAGGCACATAAAACATGTTATACTTAAAACAGGGGGCTTTACACCAATAACAGCTTAACTTTGATTGCATGAAATAATCAACACTTTTACTCCATCCTTTTCTCCAACATTTTATGTTTTTGATGTCATAATTTTCATCTTTTTATATTTTGTATATCTTAACAAATTATTGTACTTACTATTATTTTTAATAGTGTTGTCTTTTTACCTTCTCACTAAAGATATAAGTGATTTAACACCATCATGACAATATTAAATTATTCTAAATTTGACTTCATACTTATTTTTACCAGTGAATTTTATACTTATGGATGAAAGTAACAATAGTCATACTTAACTGACAATAAAAATTAATAAAGTGCAGACAAAGAAAACTGTAGCTCGTTAAATAGATTTTAAATGTCTATGTGATGCTAAATCAAGTAGAATATGTAACTATTTTTCTTACCCATGTTTGAGAAGTTGATAACTAAAATGATCTTCATTTATGGTGTTACAATATATAATAATTTAGAATGGTCTCAAGGAGTTTCAACTAATATATTGATTGATTTTTCTTAACCCAACATAATTTTCTTTAGGGGAATATGCCGGTATTAGTTTAAAAATGAGGTGAGACTTATCTAGTAAATATTAAAATGGAAATAAATAAAATAGAGACTAGAACAATAATAGAAATATCAATGTGACTGAGTGTTGGAAAACTAATAAAATTTGTAAATCTGCTTTTTAGAAAAACCAAGAAAATTGGAAAGTGGACTCAAATAAATAAAATTATAAATGAAACAGAGACACTATTATTATTACCACAGAAATTTTTTAAAATCGTGAGAGATTACTATAAACAATTATATACCAAGAAACCGGGTAATTTAGAAGAAAAGGATAAACGTCTAGAAACATATAACCTGCCAAGAATGAATCATGAAGTAACAGAAAAATTTGTCAGACCAATAATGAGTAAGGATATTTAATCAGTAATCTAAAACTCCCCAAAAATGAGAAGCAAAGGACCACATCACTTCAAGGGTGAACTGTATCAAGCATTAAAAGAAGAATGGACGCTAATCTGTCTCAGTATCTTCCAAATAATTGAAAAGTGGGGAGCACTGTCAAACTCATTATACAAGGCCAGCATTACTCTTAAACCAAACTCGGATAAGAAGACTACAAGAAAAGATAACACGGGGCAATGCCCGTCATGAACATAAAGGCAAAAATCCTCAATAAAATACTATCAAACCTAGTTCAACAGTGTATTGTGAAGATCAGATGCTACAATCAAGTGAGAGTTATTCTGGGTATGCAAGGTAGGTTTAACATGTACAGATCAATAAATGTAATACACTACACTGAGAGAATATAGGAGAGAAATCATGTGATTATCTCAATACATGTAGAAAAATGATTTGACATAATTCAACAATGTTTCATGATAAAAACTCCTAACAAATTAGATGTAGACTTAATGTAAGTCAACACAATAAAAGCCATATGTGACGAGCCCACAGCCAATGTGATTCTCAGTGGTGAAATGATGAACGCTTTCTTTTAAAATTAGGAACAGGACAAGAGTGCTCACTCTCACCACTTCTGTTCTGCAAAGTGGTGAAAGTCTTAGCAAGAGCAATTAGTTAATAAAAAGACATAAAAGGTATCCAAATCAGACAAGAAGTAAAATTGTCTCTGTCTGCAGACAATATGATTTTTTTATATAGAAAACCCTAAACACTCCTCCAAAAAACTGTTATAACTAAAAAAGAAATTTAGTAAAGGTTCAGAAGACAAAATTAATATACAAAAATTAGTTGCATTTGTACACACTAACAATAAATTATCAGAAAAAAAGAAGAAAACAATTCCACTTATAATAGCATTACAAATAACAAAATAGTTAAGAATAAATTTAACCAAGAAAGTGAAAAATCTGCATACTAAAACCCGCCAAACACTGATAAAATAGCTAACCCCTGCAGTACCATGATGAAAGCCAGATCGAAAATTTTCCTACAAGAGTGACCAGATATTTTACTCTGAGGGACAAAACATGAATTTTTCTGTTTATGTATGGGAGATAGACCATCAACCTCACTCCTCCCAAAAGTATGGAAAACATTTTTGGTTCTTAAAAATTGAGTGGAGAAGAGACTGAGTTCTCACATTAAATTTTTGGAACATAAATATGCCTTTCCTAGGGACAAATAAATGCCTGGTGTCTCTGGCTTTTATGACCTAGAGATGTTTCCCATGTCTTCTTTTGAAAGGTAAATACTTAGGGAGATTGCTTTGCAGCCTATGGCACTTGGGGAGCTTTATCTAGGGAACTAAGTATAGGTTGTAACCATTTGGCTTACTTGACGAGATAATTAATGAGATCAGGAGTTCGAGACCAGACTGGTCACCATGGCAAAATCCTATCTCTACTAAAAATACAAAGATTTCTGGGCATGTTGGTGCATGCCTTTAGTCCCAGCTACTCAGGAGGCTGAGGTAGGAGAATTGCTTGAACCTGGAAGGTGGAGGTTGCAGTCAGCCAAGATCCTGCCAGTGCACCCCAGCCTGGGTGACAGAGCAAGATTTCATCTCAAAAAATAAAAAAAAAAAAGCTTAATATATTTAAGTCCATGACATTAATGCCACAAAGAGAAGGTGAGTTTCGAATTAAAACAAAGCAAAATATTATATGGTTTGGCTCTGTGTCCCCACCCAGATCTCATCTTGAATTGTAATCCCCACATGTCAAGGGAGAGGCCCAGTGGGAGGTAACTGGATCATGGGGGCAGATTCCCCCATACTGTTCTTGTAATTGTGAGTGAGCTCTCATGAAAGCTGATGGTTTTATAAGGAACTCTTTCCACTTCACTTCCTCCTTGCTCTCCTGCCACTTTGTGAAGAAGGTGCCTCCTTCTCCTTCCACGATGATTGTAAGTTTCCTGAGGCATCCCCAGCCATGAGGATCCTTGAGTCAATTAAATCTCTTTCCTTTATAAATTACCCAGTCTCAGGTAGTATCTTTACAGCTATGTGAGAACAAACTAATACAATCTGTGTTATACTTTTCTTTGCTCCTAACTAATTGCTTGTGCTTTTATCTGAAACACATGTCTCTGTATTAGTCTATTTTCACACAGTTGATAAAGACATACCCAAGGCTGTGAAAAAAAAGAGGTTTAATGGACTTACAGTTCCACATGGCTGGGGAGGCCTCACAATCATGGTAGAAAGCAAGGAGGAACAAGTCACATCTTTTATTTTATTTTATTTATTTTGTTTTGTTTTGTTTTATTATATTTTATTTTTAAGTTCCAGGATACATGGGCAGGACATGCAGATTTGTTACATAGGTATATATATGCCATGGTGGTTTGTGGCACCTATCAACCTTTCATCTAGGTTTTCAGCCCTGCATGAATTAGGTTTTTGTCCTAAGAGCAAGTCACATCTACATGGATGACTGCAGGCAAAAAGAGAACTTCTGCAGGGCAACTCCGCTTTACAGAAGCACCAGATCTCTTGAGACTTGTTCACTATTATGAGAACAGCACAGTAAAGACCTGCTCCCATGACTCAATTTCCTCCTACTGGGTCCCTCCCACAACACATGCAAAGTCAAGATGAGATTCTGATGGGGACACAGCCAAGCCATATCAGCCTCCTAGGCTACTGAATTTTTCAGTTTTCAGAGAAAAGCTATAAGGTTTTTATGTTTTCTGGAAAATTGGTGTTAAAATGAATTTGAAAATTTTTACTTACTGGACTTTCTTACTTTATAACCCATGACTGGACACTTCTTATAAGAGTTAAAAGAAAACTAGAAGTGGAAGTTAACAATATGGTAAAGTATATTATGATATCATAAAACAGTATATCATATTTTATTAAAAATGGGTAATAAGTTAATATGCTATGATTGCAGCAATATTTGTATCATGTTAGAAATGTCAACATGAATTCATCATTTTTTTTTTCAGGGATAACCTTTTGTAACTCATTTCAGGTTGCATTTACTTAGCTGTCACAAGAAACAACCTGAAATACAACCTTAACGCCAAGATTTCAGCCTCTAATTCTCTAATGCTATTCTTCACTAAGAGGAATCAGGATTTTCAGTGGAACGACTGGTTCCATGTTTAGGACAAACAAACTCAAGGTGAGCCTTGTCAGAAAGAGACTATTTTTTTCATAAGTGTTGAAGGTTGTATTAAGTAGGATCGGATAGAACTTTCAACTTACAGGGGAGCAAACTAGTGGCCAAGAGGGAGAAATTGAAGATTAAAACGAAATAAAAATCTTGCTTTTGAGTTAGGTGTAGTTGGTAATGTCAGGACAATGCTTTCTCTGACAACTGCCAGAGAACTGTTCAGAAGGAATATGACAATTGGAAGCTGTTATTTTTCCCTGTATGCATTTGCTGGTCCTGGGTGTGGCTGCAGATGTGGGCATACACCAGGCCATGAGCTCCTGCTGGGCCAAAAGCTAAATCACAGAAACTTTAGTGGTGGCAAAGGTTGCTAAAGTAACAAAATTGGAGACTTGGGGGCCTTGAATATATGGCTTGTTTTCTGAATTCTGAATAAGTTAAGTGGTCCACAGCTCACAGTACTTAGAAACGGAGGCCCATCCATCTAGGGTAAGGAAACAGAACAGAAGAGGCTGTATAAGATGACAGTAAAGGAAGTGGTGAAGTGACACTGGGGATATACAGCTATTTTTTACATGTGAACACTTATCGTTTACAAGTGACTAGAGCTAGTCAAAGCTTGAGAAGTCAGGAATTGTGCTTATAAAAAAATAAATAAATAGCATATGCTAATGAGGGACAGGAAACCATGAGACATTTTGCTTTTCATATGGGGCGAAGGTGACATGTTGGAGTCTTTACAAACATATCTATCATTTACCTCAAGGCATTTGTCAAAACTTGAAGCTGTGTGCGGTTAAATATTAAAAAGTGAGCTAAAAATTTCTAACAGGCAGAATTCAACACATCCTGTAATCTTGCAGTGATGAGGTGACAAAGATCCCTATTTAAAAGCCCCAGAAAGAAGCAACACCTTAGGAACAGCAGTAAGCCAGAAGTTTCCAGTCTTACCAAAATAGAACTCAGTCATAACTTATAACTAGATCTAAAGAGACGAATTTCATAATGATAAAGAGTTTAATTCAAAAGGAAGATATCGGAATGCTAAACCTGTTTGTTATGTGAATATTATGTTATCTACAAAGTGTCAGAAAACCATAAAGGTATGAGACAGTCCCCAGTGGAGTATCCTAGGGCTTAAAATATTTAAGCAGAATGAGTAGTTAGAATGAAATGTCATGTATTTCTAAGGGATGTGCTAATGTGTTACAGTGTTTCAAATTTTGAGTCAGTTTTTGTTTTGGCAGCCAGAACAACAACAAAAAAGTAGGTGGTGAAGATAATCTTAAACGATCAATTTAGAAGATGAAAGTGAGAAAACAATTATATGGGTGACTATGTCTTTTATAAAATCAAATGTAAACACAATTACAAAATTAGTTTGGTAAATTAAGAAGTAAATGTTTATTGAGACTTCAGAGGAATAAGTTCAACCATGGGAAGGGAAGATTAGAGAGTTTGAAAGTGTAAAAAGAGTGGAAATTTCAGCTATGGAGCTGTGGGATGTTCTTGATGGGAATGCTAGTTGGAACTGAAAGTGTGAACAAAGGAGCATCATCGTGTCAGTGAGAAAGCCAGAACTGGGAAGCTAAAATAATGTTTGGGAGCAAAATATGGGGGAAGGGTTGGGGTAGATACTCCAAATACATACAAGCCTGAAGTCAAGAAAGGAAATAGAATGAAAAGCAAGAAGAGGTAGCTACGATTCTGGAGTTGAGGGGAAACAAAGAATGAAGCACATTTTTGTTACACCTTAATAAGCAGTTATTTGAGGCAAGGGTAAGCAACTATAAGCTAATGAACAAGGAGATTGGTAACTGTTGAAGCCATGGTGAAAGTTTTCTAAGGCGACTGTTCATTGAGAAAATCAGCATGCTTATATATTCAAA
>NW_012110874.1:575260-611380 GCF_000951045.1 Mandrillus leucophaeus | reverse complement strand
CATTGACCTTAAACCAGAAACATCCATTTCATCTCAATTCTAACATGTATTTTATAGTAAAATAAATAAATAATATCACAGAGCAAGTCATTCTGCTTTATAAAATTGCAACAATTTTTTTTCATCATTCAACATAGTCTGATTCTGGTAAGTTTATTGTGCTGCTGATTTCAGTGCTAACGGCCTCTTGAAGAAAATTAGCTTGCAAATAGTAAGTTTTAAAGTAGTCACATTGCAAAGCCCTGCAGCAGAAAGGAGTAAAACTTCTATTACATGTCTTTTGTAATTTTTCTTTGGGTCTGTTCTTCTAGAAAAAGATAAAATTAAGCCAAATCGTTTTGATTGCATTGGAGGTCACAGAAAAGATTCCTTTCCTTATGGGGAATGGTCCACAAAGACAGCACCCGATAGAATCCAATTAGATGGTTAGAAAGGTTGGACTGAGTTTGCATGGCTACCCCTGTACTTGCCACATCGCATCCCTGATGAAAGGAAACAATTTTATGGCTCGTTCAACATTACGCTCAAAACTGAAACAAGTAATCACCAGTTTGCACCATCTAGTCTGTCTAAGGCAAAACATTTTAGCTGAAGTCACAAAAGGGAAAAAACCCTTTTCAAAGACTCCTACATAACAGAAGGAATTGAGGACATCCCTCGCTCCCTTGATTTCCTACTTAAGGTTGGAAAAGGAACTCCATTTGCTTTTTGGTTATCACTTTTCTGCAATAGATTTTGAATAATGTAAACCAATTACCTCATTCCTGTTCATGTCATTCAATTTTATTCCAGTCGTCCCCAACTGGTAAAGAGAAAAATACGACTTTTCCAAAGCCCTTCAGTGTTATGGGCTCATTTATTTATTTAATAAATATTAATTAACCAGTGATGATGTGTCAAGCATTACTAAACTCAGCATTAGAGATAAAAAACGGAATATAAATAGTACCAGTTCTATTGAATATCCAGGCCAGTAGGAGAGACAGAACTGTAAACAAATACAAACACGTTGAAATAATGTGTATGAAATATATTAAAACAAAAAAATATATAAAAAGTAATTTAATAAGATTGCACAAAGATCAGAGGCAGCACAGAGGAGGAAATGATTATTTCTCTTTGTACTTTTTCTGCCATCTTCAAACTTTTGGAGTAGAAAGATAAAACATATACAGACCTAAACGTTAAATATAAAATTAGTTTACTGCCAACCTCAAAAGTGTTATACAAAGTAACTAGTAATATTATTGGCTAAATTTGAATGTGGGTTGGTCATTATATTAATATTTTACTCTTTCCATCATTGTCACAAGGCTTAGTTTCACATTTTTAGTTATGCATTATATTCCAACAAATACATGATATATTATTTTGTCATACATTTTTAGAGAATGTACTTTTTTCCACAACTTCCAGTGACTTTTCAGGATTATTGTCTAACAATTTTATTACTTCCTGAATAAAACATTTGAAGTGTTGGAATTGTTCTATAAACTACTAAATTACCAAATGTTTAAGCAACATTGTCTGTAGATGCAATCTCTAGTTATGTTGGCTAAGAGGCCATCTATAAAGTGATTTTTTAAATCACTTATTGTCCAAAACTTGAATTCATATCATTTTATTTTATTTTATTATTTTATTTTTTGAGACAGAGTTACACTCTGTCACCCAGGCTGGAGTGCAATAGTGTAATCTCAGCTCACTGCAACCTCCACCTCCTGGGTTCAGGTGATTCTCCTGCTTCAGTCTCCTTAGTAGCTGGGACTACAGGTGTGTGCCACCATGCCCAGCTAATTTTTGTATTGTTTAGTAGAGATGAGGTTTCACCATGTTGACCAGGCTAGTCTTGAACTCTTGACCTGAAGTGATCCACCTGCCTTGGCCTCCCTAAATGCTGGGACTACAGGCATAAGCCACCATGCCCAACCTGCTTTCATGTAATTTTACAACTAAGGTAGTTAAAAAAAAGAAAAGAATAAAAGAAGGAGAGGATGTAATAGACATCTATGTTGTGTTTACTCAATGTATTATTCCATTCTCATGCTGCTATGAAGAACTACCTGAAACTGGCTAATTTATGAAGAAAAGAAGCTTAACTGAGTCACAGTTCTGCAGGAAGCATGACTGAGAGGCCTCAGGAAACTTACAGTCATGGCAGAGGGTGTAGGGGAAACAAGCACATCTTCCCATGGCAGAGCAGGAGAGAGAGAAAGAAGGGGGAAGTGCCACACAGTCTTAAGCCATCAAATCTTGTGAGAACTCGCTCACTATCACAAGAACAGCAAGGGGGAAATCCACCAATACGATCCAGTCACCCTCACCAGTTCCCTCCCCTGATACATAAGGATTAAAATGTGACATGAGATTGAGTGGGGACACAGAGACACACCATAAATCTCAATATCATGTCCTTAGGGAATACCAATTGGGAAATAGCCACACCCTTTCCTTTGAGGGAACTGCTGCTTCTTCACTACAACTTTATATTTCGGATTCATCCTTTTTCAGAAAACCCGGACTGGCCTGGCATTGCCCATCATCGTGCTTCTGTTCTTCCAGCTATCTAAAAGCATCCTGCTTTCAGCTCCGTCTCTTCACGTCACAGTATTTTGTATTAAGTTCCTCACTGTACTTCCACTTAACTTTTCTCCTTTCTGGTTCTCTACTTCACACATTATAATTTAAAATAGACAAAGAAAGAGACTTATCCTTGCTCACTTCTATCTAGCTAGGCTGAAAAAGTGACCTGGAAATTGTTAGGTTTTTATACAATATTATTGAATGGATGAATCAGTACAAGAATAGAAATGTGATAAAGACACAGTCAAATTCTTTCACCTAGAGTTTTACAAGCTCAGTTCACAGGGAAGTCCCCTATCTCAGGTCCTGGAGTTAGGACAACATAGTCTCAGAGACACCAGTTTCCATGCCTCTAAGGAAAAATCCGAATGAATGAAGGTGACCCACTTTAAGAAGCAGAGATGAGATGGAAAAAGATGGTAAGAGTCTTTGCCAGGGAAAGCCCTGGTTTATACTCAGTGAGGCTCCCAGAAGAGCCCTGGTTCCTTCAAGATTTCCTTCAAATCTGAGTTACCTTGACACCCTTCCAATAAACGACGTTTCAGTAAAACCTACAGCTGAAAGTCTAATTTCCATGCCCAACAATACAGGGTAGAAGAGGAAAACAGTTTGACCCATGGAG
The DNA here is from genome assembly GCF_000951045.1 of Mandrillus leucophaeus. Taxonomy (NCBI): domain Eukaryota; kingdom Metazoa; phylum Chordata; class Mammalia; order Primates; family Cercopithecidae; genus Mandrillus; species Mandrillus leucophaeus. The sequence goes on along the minus strand of NW_012110874.1, from coordinate 608,175 downwards.
CAGCTCTAGACAGAAATACAAACTACTCTAATAAAACATAATATTTTTCACTTTAGTAGCACTTTAAATAAAATATAAGATTTTGCACTTAGGTAGCACTTTCCACTTACCAGCACTTTCACATAGAGCGGATCACCTGAGATTTGTAATACCTTTGTGAGGATTTCCAGGTATTTATAGCCCTATTTTCCAGGAAAAAAAAGTAGTGATGTTTAGACAATATGTATTAATATTTTAATTATAATAAGATATAGGGTTTATTGAATGCTTGTAATATGCCAAAACTTGTACTGAGCACACTACGTCAATTATCTCCTTAATTAATATACATTTTATCAACATCCTTCTTTAAAATTCAAGCAAGTTGTGGCATAGAAGAGCACTCGTTTTGCATTGCTGGGACGTTACCTTTGCTGAAACAGCCTTCTGCAGGCATTTAGACCTCAGTCAGGCTGTTTCGTAATATAACTAGCATTTTATTTTTTACTTTTTATTTTTTTTAAATACAAGGTCTTACCCTGTTGCCCAGGTTAGAATCAAGTGGCCTGATCAAAGCTCACTGTCTCCTTGAACTGCTGGGCTCAAGTGATTCTTCCACCTCAGTATCCTAAGTAGCTAGGTCTACAGGTACATGCTACCGTGCCCAGCTAATGTGTACATTTCTGGTAGAGGTGAAGTCTTGGTACGTTTTCCAGGATGATCCTGAACTTCTGGCCCCAAGTGATCTTCCCTCCTTGCCCTCCAAGTGTTGGGATTACAGGAATGAACCACAGTGCCCAGCCTGACCAGCATTTTCTATTCTTGGTATTTCTTATACCTTTGGTGGTTTCCATCCACATTCCTCTGTGGAAAAATGTTCCCCATTTTATAATGTCCACTTAAAATTTGAATTTCTCTCTTTATGCGTATTCTCATCTTTCAGTGGAAATTAAATTCGTTAATACATTTATTTCTGATCTGATGTCCCAACAAATCTTGATCTTGTTGTGAGAGAATCGTTCTCTGCTCAAATTACTTGTAAAATGTTGGGTTAGAAAAACTTTAATATACATTTCTTCTGACAAACCTTCCAGAGCCTTTTATATAACAATGTGTATGTCTCTGAGAAGAGACTATGCTTTCCATTGCCTTAAATTATTTAACTTTTTCCTGTCACCTCTTAACATCTCCAAGGATCCCTTATGGCAGGATACTATTAGGGAGAAATAGCATTATTTGGCACTGTAAAGTTTAATTATGTTGCTACAATCCACAAATCTGTATTTCTTCCTTTACTTGATTGTTTATTCTTGAGGGCAAAAAGTGTAAATGTGCTTACTTTTAAGAGCTTGGGAAAGTTTTATAGAACATGGTAGTTACGTTTTTTGTTCTTTTTTGTTTTTTAGAGGGGACAGGGTCTCACTTTGTCGCCCAGGCTGGAGTGCAGTGGTATGGTCTTGGCTCACTGCAAGCTCTGCCTCCTGGGCTCAGGTGATCCTTCCACTGTAGTTGTTTTTTAAATGTTACTTAAGCTTAATGTAATTTTTTCCCATACACTTATGGTTTTGCAGAAGATAAAAAGACTATTTTTATTAGTCAATATCTTATATGAAATACTTTTTATATACATGTCACATATCGTAACAGTCTTATATTGTATCACAGAGATATTAAACATTGCACTAAGCCTACCATTTGTACTTAAAATGTGAATAATCAGTAGGATAGCTGGCTTCTCTTTTAGAATTGTTTAAATGTGGGAGATATTGTTTTCTGGAATGTCGATTAATGTGGGATGATGGGTAGCTTCTTAAAGTATCTTCATTTCTTGATATCCTTACAAATATTTTATGGTTTATTCATTAAGAACATTTTCTCATTTACACAATAATATTCTTGTTTGAATATTTAAAAAGACTGAACTAGAGAATTTTTCTAAATCCATAAGTAGCATAGAGGGAGATATAAGGTGTATAAGCAGATAAACTGAACGTAAAAAGATCTCAGAATTGTTTTTGTTTACCAGATCTCTAGTTTGCAACTTTTTCTCTCTTCTAAATCGTGGTTCTAACAGGAGATATTTTTATTGTTTTTTTTTTACATTTGTCAATGTTTAGAAACTTTCTTCTATTTCTTTAAACTGGGGAAGATGTGTATCCAGCAGTACTGGTACATATATCTAGTGCATAGAGGCCAGGGATACTTTGTTCAAAATAGTATTCCCTATTGTGTATGACCCTTCTATTGGCTGTCTTCCTTCTCCATGTCACCACTTCATGGCTTTGTTGTGCTTCCGGAATCACTTCTCATATAAGCAAATTATGCCCATATTCTCCTCCTGGAGTTTCCTTTTGGAAAATTCAAACTAAGACATCTGTTTAATATTTGTAAACATCTTAAATGCACAGGACAGGCCCCCCTGTTTCCGACCAAAGGACTTTTTTAGTTGAAAATGTCAGTACTGCCTGGGATAATAAATCAGGCTGTAAAAAATTATGGCTTATCAATTATCATAAATATATGCATATACTAAAATAAATATTTTGTGTAATTTTTCCAATTTTCATTTTTGTTATTCTTGTTGTTCAGAAATGCTTTGAAAAGTGATGTTCAACTTAATTTCAAGGTGACACATACATGGGATATTAGAGAAACTCAGTAATAGCAGCCATGGGAAATTTACCAAGAAGGTTTTTAAGCCCACGTTTGAGGAGCTCTCATACAGATCTCTTCTGAGACACTGAGAAAGACTGTAGCAGTGTGTTCATATGGTATTATTATTATTATTATTATTATTTTACTATTGCAACAATAAGATTCTTGGCAGCAGTCAGTGGGGCCTGTTATCACACCTCTCCTGACTTCTCCTTTGTCATACTGACCTTCATGTTGGTGAGTATGAAATGACCATATTTGCCATCTTTTAAAATTTGTGATTGTTGTGATTTATTTAATTAAATATTCAATCTGACATCTAGTGGAGAAGCTGTCACACTTTTCTAGTATCCTTCTCCACCCTAAACTTACACTGGAGCTCAACTGGGGCTTTGCTGAATGGTTCTTGGACATGTCTATGGCTTCCACCTTAGCGTTTCCCTTCCTTAGGGTTTTCTCTTGCTGCGTGAATATACACCCCCCATGAACATATGCAAAGACAGAGAAGGCTGGAAATGCTGGGAAATTGTGACCCCCAGGAACAAGCCTCAGTGGTATACACTCCAGCATTTGTCTCTTGACTTGGCATCCTGAGGTGTGGTCTAAAATGCCTTTCAGAGGGCCCCACAGCAAGAGTGAGCCCCAGTTGCTCAGAGTGGTACTCCCTATTGTTTGTGACCCTTCTGTTGGCTGTCTTCCTTCTCCATGTCACCACTTCATGATTTTGTTGTGCTTCTGGAATCACTTCTCATATGAGCAAATCGTGCTCATATTCTCCTGGAATTTGCTTTTGGAAAACTCAAACGAAGACATCTGTTTAATATTTGCAAATCTGGATTTTTTTCACTAGAAGAGCCCTTATATTGTCTAACTTCTCAGTCCCATACAACCTGTAATTTTCGTTCAACGTGGACACTTATTTTGGAAAAAAAAAAACCCTTAGCTAGTCCTGAAATCTCCTACCCACTCCAGGACAACAGGGTAAACGGTGGAATCACTGTTATACACTGACCGAATTTTCCTGAAAAAAAAAAAATAATGCTGGCTTTTAAAAATATAAAGAGACAATATGTCTAGAGAAAAACGTTTCGTTTTACATTAAGAAGAATACTTTAAAACTCTACCCCCATCTTTTCTCAGTAACAGAGCTTAAGCATTGAGGAAGTGAACTTTAACGTCATTTGGCCTGATTCATTCAAACACTATGCCGGGAAACCTTCCGTTAAATGAGAGAAGTTAGGTCAAGGAACCAAACAAAAGCAGAAAGTAAACATCAATTTGGTTACATGCCCATAAAAAAGAGCAAGACTGCTGTAAAGGAAAGGAAGTCCGAATTGGATGGGGATGTCTTCAATGGCTCAAAGGACTGGTAATGGGATGTGTGAGGCCTTTCTTTTCTGGGTCAGCAGTCTGAATCCAGGCCGGGTGAGTAGAACCCAAAGAAGTCATTGTTATTCCACAGCTGATTTACACACTCTTTGGAATGAGCCTGGTCTCCCTCCAGGTTTGGCGACTCCTGTCCTGCAGCCAAGCCCTCCCCGTCATCCAGAGCAGTGATTGCCCCTGCTCGTCGCTGCCTTGACAGAAAGGCCAGGGATTAAATGAACATTGAAACCGGACTGCACTCACTGTGGCCAGCTAAGGAGCCTCAGTGCACTGGCCATACAGGATTGATAGCAAAGTAGCGTTTTCTCTTTTCTGTTCTTGCACTGTATAGATTTAAGGGGAATTTCAGAATATCAGATGTCAGTTTGCTATTTGTCCAGGTCATTTAAAACATTTTGAAAGGAAAAGGATTTCAAAGGAGCTCATCAAAAGCTGCGCTTGGCATGGAGTTCCGCGTGACATGCTTCAACGTAAGAGTAAAATGCCGTGGCCAAGTTATAACTCCTGGATGCGTAAGTTCATCATCGCAGCACTCACAAAGCCCACACTGGAACAGTTTTCTTTCAGGCACTTAGGTGAAAGGTGAGCAATGTTTGATTTCCTTCTGCTTTCATGATAAGTAATAGAGTGGTCATTTTCTCACAGTAAATTAAGAAGTAACAAATGGATTTCAATTTTCATAATTTCACTCAGGGTATCTTTTGAAGTGTGTATTATTAGTTTGTACTAATGCAAAACTACTAGCTGAAACTAATCTCCCTAATGAGGTTCATTCATCCTTTGACAAGGCAATAGTTTCCTCAAGAAAAACTTAACTAATAGTGTGGCCAGTACCTTATAATTAATTTTCTTCCCCAATCCTTGCAAGCATGAAAACAAACAGTAAATTTTTCATTTGTTCATCAGTTTCGAACAACTGTTTAGCAGAGATATGCTTGATTAATGGATTTAATTTGTTCCTTTCTTCTGTAGTCGGTTTTCATATTACCTTGGTTATCAGAGGATAGGACCATAATGTGGGCATTCTCATCGCAGTCCACTCCATCAGTGTCAGCGCTGGCTTCTAGCTCCGGGTCCGCATCTTTAACCTTTGTCGTCCTGCAGAATCTTTCATCAATCTGTGTTACAGTCACCTTGGGAAGAAAAGGCAGAAGCACTCAGTCAGCACTTACAGGTAGTAAAGTGTGTCATTATTTCTAACAAAATGCTGGCAGCGGTGCACCTTTCATTTCCAACCGAAATATGATTTGTGAGATCAGCAACCCAACTGTTAAAAGAGACAAATGGAAGGTACCGGTCTGGTCACTACAAGGCCCTCTATAAAAACCAATACAAAATGCCTAATGCTTTCCTGCATGCTGAGCGCTTTAAATGACTGGGGCTAGTTTTGCAAATTGAATATTATTGTCAGATAATGAAAGTACCTACGTAGAGGTCAAATAGCATCATAAAGTATAATGGCAGTTTTCATAATACTGACCGTTTCGTAGTAGGGCACAAATCTCCATGGTTCAAATCTGTAGTTCACTTGACTTTTCCCAGTGTGACATAAAAAGTCATAAACTCTGGCTTGAGGGGTTTTCATTCTTCTTTTTAACCTAAGTGTAATGTAGACTTTGTAGAAAAATGTAAATGCTTAAGAAATTTTAAAAGATGCCTTTCTTTAGAATGTTTTTGACTCTCACATAAAATGTAAAACTAAAACATATATTTAGATATTTTTATGCATAAAATGTATAATATTTGTGACAGGAGTTACCTTCTTAGTATAGAAAGATAATGACCTAGAGTACAATGTTTACAGAAAACGTGTTCTAAATACACACTGTTTGTTTAAAGAAAATTTCAGTAATTTAGTTTGGATACTGAGTTCCATGACCTTTCTTTCTATATAATTGAGAATCTGTTAAAAATAGTTAAAATGGATTTTATTATTTGTCATAACATACTTGTCAGTATTATTCAATATTTCTATTATAGTATTATGTGCAAAAACTTGAAATTAATACTTCATTGAATATCTCTGGAACAATACATATAAAAATGATTTTTTGACATTTATTCCAGGCAATATTTTTTTTAACCTTCTTTGGAAGATAAAAATACAAGCCAAAATAATATGCCTGATATTTAAGAAAACTTTTCCAATTTATATGTAACTGGGCTAGACTTGAACTGATGTACTGGCAAGATTTAGGTTCTACTACCAACTTTGTCATTTACTGTTTTTGAGTTATTGGACTAGTCCTTCATTTTTGTGACAATAATACCACATTCATAAACCTCTTATTTATGCAAATGTGAGGCTCTGTTACATTACTTCAAAATGGACCAACAATTTTAGTGCCTACCCACTGTGGACTAATTTTATCAGTATTCCTTATTTTGGCATGCGACGTTCTCAGCAATCTAACCATTCAGCCACCTATCCCACACGTACATTTCATATGTACAATATACTTACGAAACCCTCCAGTCATCCTGAACTTCATACTAGTCTCTCTACTCCTTGTGTATGATTATGCCTCTGTCCCTGTGGTGTACCCTCTTCCTGGCTAGTGCGTACTCACCCTCCCTCCCTACATCTCTGTTCAATAAACTTATACCTATCTTTATCGTTCAGATAATTTCCCCTTACATCCTGAAGTCTTTACAAGTTATCCTTGTTAGTTTTAATTTCTTCCTTCTTTGTGGCCTCATAGTACACTGTTTTTCATTCTTCTAATGTACAAACCACAGTAGAATTAGAAAAATAGTTGGGGCATGTATGTCTGTCTCTACATGAATTATGTGAGGAGTACCTATTTTCCTTTTTCTTTTTCTTTTCTTTTTTTTTTTTTTTGAGACAGTCTCCCTCTGTCAATCAGGTTGAAGTACAGTGGCTCCATCTCCGCCCACTGCAGCCTTGACCTCCTGGGCTCAAGGGATCCTTCCATCTCTCAGCCTCCCGAGTAGCTGGGACTACAGGCACATGCCACCACACCTGGCTAATTTTTTGTGTTTTTTGCAGAGGTAGGTGGGGTTTCACCTTATTGCCCCAGCTGGTCTCGTCTCCTGGGCTCAAGCAATCCACCTGCCTTGGCCTGCCAACGTGCTGGGAATACATGTGTGGGCCACCTTGCCCAGCCTAGACTACATGTTTTTCTAATCTCATTTTTGTCTTTGCCCTGTCCCATAGGCAGAACAAAAATGCTTGGACCAAAGTAGAGCTCACTAAAAATACATTGAGTGCATAGATGAATAACTTGATCATAAATTGTAAATAATGTTTATTGCTTTCAAATTACAAAAACATTTTGCCAGGTATTAACATGAAAACTACTGTGAAAGGTATTCCACATAAAACATGAGGCAGCTTACCTCAGAATTTAGTTCACAATGTCTTACCCATTATATGCAATTTAATATGTTTAATTTTTGGAACTAAGATAAATCCTTCCTTAAGACATCTACATTTAAATATAAACATTCTTCCAAAATGATAGTTTATTTAAGGTATAAAAGCTTGCTCTTATTTTATATTTTCACAGACAATATTTAAAGAAGTATTCATGAAGCAAAATATTACATAGCTTCATAAATTTGCACACAGCCTTGAATTTCTTAAATTATTTTATTCCATAAATGTTCTTATTCTTATCCCTCAGGTGAATGCTGCCAGGATCCATCAATACATATTTTGAAAATTGTAAAATTTGTTCATGCTGCTCAAATATAAGAGAGAAAGAGAAAGGAAAATAATCAACAAAGCAATTTTTATATTAGTTTTAACTTCAGCTGCTGCTGCAGTTAGGAACTTTGATAATGGATAAGAAAAAGAACTTTAGGGAAAGTTATTAGTTATTGGAGAAAGTTTTTAATACAAACTATTTGATTTAAATCACAGGTCTAGGAAGTTCCTCCCACTGTGGGTCTGCGCACATATAACGGGAGACATCTCAGGTGTTTGTTACAATCTCAAGGATTGTTCTTTATCCCTGAGCAGTTAATGGAAACAAAAGAGGTTACAAAAATAAAGTCTAAATATGCTTGGCTCAAGAAAACCTGAGGCTACCCTTTGAAATTTCCTGCCTCTCTGTTTTATCTGCATAGGCATCAACAGTGTTCTGACCAGGCTTCTGTTCTCCATTCGTCCGAGGATTGTCTCATGCGGCTTCAGTCACCCGTATTTACTTTGTCCAAGAGTTACTGCTGACCACCTGTCAGCATTTCACCCTTTTCTATAGTCCCCTTCCAATTTACAGAAAAGATAACTACTTTTATTATTATCATTATTTAACGTTGTGTTTACTCGGTCTTAATGAAAACTGTAAGAACAGTACAATGTGCAGTTTATATTAGAATCTGCTAGGCCAACTTGAGTTTAGATCAATCCACACTGCACTACGTTCCTGGTGTCTTCTGACACTGACACTCACTGTTCATCCTTCTTGGACAAGTCCTCTCAACAAAAGCAGACACAGATCTACCAAAGCAATGAAGACTGTGAGAGCACAATGTAGGATAAAATGAAACTGAATGAAAGGATACTCCAAGGCAAAATAAAGAAAAAGGAAATCTGCTTCTAATATAGACAATCACTTGTGTTAAAATATAACATACTTGATTCATTCAAGCCACAATTTCTTAAATGTAATTGATTTATAAGTATGATGTAGACTGTCTATAGTAACAAGATCTGGCAAATAGTAACTTTTCATATTAGGGACTAAACATAATTTTTTTTAATTTTTATTTTATTCTCGACAGACATAATTGTCATCATTATTTAGTAAAAGTTGAGTTTATAAAATGTTAAAACCATTGTTCTCATACAAATATAAAATATGCATATGTCAACTTTGAACTCTGATTACTGAGGGAACCAGAAAGAGTCTAAAATTAGTAAAATAAAGATTTGAATCACAGAGATTTATATCCTCTACCACAGGGGTCCCTAACCCCTGGGCCGTGGACTGCACAACAGGAGGTGAAAAGTGTGGGTGAGTGAGTGAAGCTTCATCTGAATTTACAGCCACTCCCCATCACTCATATTACCACCTGAGCTCTGCCTCCTGTCAGATCAGCAGTGGCATCAGATTCTCATAGGAGCACAAACCCTGTTGTGAACTGCACACGGGAGGGAGCTAGGTTGCACACAGCTTATGAAAATCTAATGCCTGATGATTTGTCTCTGTCTCCCATCACCCCCAGATGGGACCTTCTGGTTATAGGAAAACAAGCTCAGAGTTCCCACTACTTCTCATTATGGTGAGTTGTATCATTATTTCATTATATATTACAGTGTAATAATAATAGAAATAAAGTACACAATAAACGTAACATGCTTGAATTATCCTGAAACCATCGCCCCTGTCCCCTGTCTCTGGAAACATTGCCTTCTACAAAACTGGTGACTGGTGCCAAAAACATTGGGGACTGCTGCTCTACCAGTTGAAATGTATTTCCATCAGCATTGAATTAGAACGATTTCATTGCTCTGACCATGAAGAATGTGCGTAACTCTCAGTTTTCTGCAAGTTAACTTCTATTAATAGCTTAGTCAAGGACATTAAAAGGTATACACCCCAATAGCATCGGATGATCCCCAGAGTCTCTTAGGCAACAACTGGCATGCCACTGAAAGAAAACCCAGAAATCTCTTTTGCCTATGTCCAAGATTTTCTGTTTTTCCTATTTTTATATTCAAAAAATTTCCTCAATTGTTTTTGCATATTAAATTAATCACAGTGTTGTATTCACATTTCTATACAAATTTTAGATTATCTCATATTCTTTATCTTTCTCCAAGCACATTTATCCTTATAGCTTCCTTTTCTTGTTAGTCCATGCCAGAGTATTGCAATATCTTAGACATGCACATATTCCTGCAAGAAAATGTGAAGAATTAAAAAAAAAAAAGAAAATCACTCAATGTCAGAAATTTACCGTATATTGAGCCTTTCATGGCCAAGAACAAATTTGAAAAGAATGACATTGTTTCATTCTCAAACTCTAGGCAGAGAGAGAGGCATAGTTGCAAAGACAGAGGTGAAGGCATGGTGTAGGAGAACAAAAATAATTTAGACCTCTGAATTCTCAAAGGATTTGTGCCCTCACTTTGGGAATCAGTTATATTATAGGTAGTTATCAAAGTCTTAAATGAAGACATATTAATGTGCAGTTTACACTACGGAATCTGAACATTTGTTTGATGTCTAGGTTTTAATGGATGAGAGTAAGAAATTTTTTTTTTAATCTAATTTTTCATATCTTAGAGACTATCCATGATTAATGCAATAGTAATTTGAATATTAAGCCTGGTATAAGAAAGGCAACACGTTTTAGGAGAAAAGAAAGTTTGTTTTGTAGTGTGGTTACTTGACTATAAATTCAGGTATGTCCTTGAGGCCATATTAGCATGTGAATGTGTTTGCCATATTACTGGTTGTCTGGAAACTGATGAAACAACAAAATCAGAGTAATAGTAGGGCTTTGTAAAATAGCTTTGGAGATACAGCTAGGCTCATTTGCTAAGATATATAAATCTGGGACAGAACAGGAAATTTGTATGAGATAAACCATGGGTTGTTAGGCTTTCAGTTGTCACCTAAAACTAGTGTGGATGCTACTGACAATAGAGTGTACTTCAATCCTGCCTATATGTAAAATGGAATGGATTTAATGAGCTACAGAGAAGTCTAGTTCCTTTTCTGACTTTATTAAAAGTTTATAATTTGTAAGCTTTAGCAAATCGCAGAAATAAAGCATACGTCTAATTGTAAGTAAATTACGAAGGAATATTAGGAGGCCCTTACTGCAGATTCTGACCCCCTCGTGTAAACTGAGTATTAGTATCTAGCTGTCTTATTTATTGGATATACCAATTGCTGTATGTATTTAAAATTTTGATCTATCATATTTCACAATCCAGTAACTGAAAGGGAGTAATGAGTGATGAGAAGTAAAAAGAAGAAAGGATGGTATAATAGACAGTCCAGAGATACTCTCCAAATCTTCTTATACATTATGGTCATTCAAAATGCTATTTATGTAAAATTTTCATTATCTTAGGGTATGTGTAGATTTAGGAGATGTAGTACTTATTAGCACCATAATTAATAATAAATGGATATTTTCATATGATATAAAACATCCACATCTTCTTTAAAATTATGACAAATTTACCAGATATCTGAGTGACACTAGGGTATCTTCTGTTTAATTCCAGGATCTCTTTTGAAAACATTGATCATAATAAATAGGTATGTTATGTGAACATATATCACTGAAATTTTTATTGCTGTGTTACAATGTTGAACATAAGACATAACCCTCAAAGATATAAGACAAAAACTTTGTGATCTTGTAAATAGAGAGTTTGCTACTATCTATTCTAAAAGGAGTGATTAAACAGTAAACAAAGGGTTAAACAAATGACACTGGCTTTGAGGATAAAGTATAATTCACAAATTAGTAAAGCTCATAAATGAACTTAACAATCTTGAGAGCATCAAAAATGTCCCTGTTATTTCTGGGGAACAGGGGGAGTAACAGGCATTACCTCTAAATTGCTCTGTCAAAAAGATTAGTTGAAAAAATTTTGTTAATGCCAAAATTAATGAGAATTATTATTTGGCCCCAAAATTAACTCTCATAAATCTTGAGAAAGGCTTTTAGTTTTAATTTCTGTATTTTTATTTTATGGAGACAATCTCACAATTACATTATTGTTGTTAATAAAGTAGCATAAATACACAGTAGCATAAAATGTGTTTGATCGATGCTAATTTTGAATGCTTATGAAGAAAACACGAGACAGTCACTAGAAAAATTGTGAAGAGCAAATAAATTGAATTAAAATAGATTGATTTATTCCTGACTCTGACTTCACAAATTCAAATGTTGCTGCTGCAAAGAAACTTTTTGTAGATTACTTAAGGTAATAAAGTAAATAGTTACGTTTTGGAGATGACAAATAAGAAGAGGGTCTTTCTGCTAAAGAACAACAGCAACAATAATAGATTCAAAATGCTTTGCATTGAAAACAAATGAGAAATAAAGATGATATGATTTAAAGAAATGTGTTTTATACCCCACAACCTGTCCCAATCATCATAAAGACATTGATTTAAATAAAATTGTTCATATGAGAAAAACGGCTTTATGAAATATTAGTGGAAAACTATAATTTGAAATCGATACGTCAGAGAACATTATCCAAAATTTGTAAATAAGGCAACAAAAGTAGTACATTCTTCAATGTTATATGAATTGAAAAGCCACAAAAAATTGTCTAAGGAATGTATTTAAACTCATTATTTAATATTAATTAAGGGCTCTAGAAATAGTGAAGTTACTTGTGAACTTGTAGACATTTGTATGGTAGAATTGCAAAATAATTTCCATGCAGTGTAACAAATAAACTAGAGAATTATGACATTTTTGGATATCAACCAGTTTTTATCTAATATGGCAATCTTATCCTAACTGTGACCGTAAATATCCTAGCTTCTGGGATGATCTTTGAACTGGTTGTAACATTTTACTACTTCTTTGACATGTGTTTATTTGTATTTTCATCAGTCATAATTTTCTTTTAAAAATTTTGTTAATTATAATTTTATATATCAAATATATAACCAAATTAATAACTTAAATATCATAAGAAATATTAGCACCTCTCAAGTTTACCTACATAGGTTGACAAAAAATATTTGGATATTTTAACTGGAAAATTTAAGAAATCACCTACTATTGAGCAACTTGAAATATTAGTGGAAAACTAATATAGGAAATTTTACTTTTAAAAAAATAGAATAACTGATTAGCAACAGTGCTTTAGAAATAAAATTTTAAAAAATTGTCTAAACTGCTTTTTATTTTATTAGAATTACATGAATTTTCACATAATGACTTTCATGGATGTCCTTGGGGGAAAATTAATAAATATAAAAAGTACCTTAAAAGTTGGCAAAATAACAAGCTCAATATGAAATATTCGATGTGTGCAGAGTGTGGAAAGAATATTGTCCCTAGATTGAGGCCTACCATAAATACCAATACAACCTCAGGAAAGCAATTTGAAACTCTTAAAATAAATCTATAAAGTGAGGAGAATTGGTTAAATTTACCTTGGAGGAAATTTCTAGAAATTGAATTGTTTTCAAGTTTATGATTTAACTATTTTATTTTCCACCTAAGATATCTAAGGATAGCTCAATGGAAGACAAAATTTTATCATTATATTGAACACTAACACTAAACAACTACACTATCACTAAAATCTGGGAGAAACTTTCACTAACAAGGCCAAAATGTACTCAAATAAATGCACCATGCTGACCCTCCAGATAAACCATAATTAAGTTTGCTGGGCCTCTCCTGTAAATTTGAGGTATTTCCTGAGATTGTAAATTCGAATACCCGCCAGAAGCCGCAGACAACAGAAACATACAAATCAGACTTTATTCTCATTCATAGAGAAAGTTGGACTTACATAGCAAGTGAGTACATGGCTTGTCTAAAGTAACTCAAAATGTAAACACAAGCAAAAACAAAAACAAAAAATTAGCTTAAAGGACTATGTAAACCCGATCAAACATATCTGTGAAGGGAAGAAAGTCCTGGTCTACACCACCAAGAAATGTGCCAGTTAACTGCTGAGAACCACCATCTATGACCCACTGTTTGTTCTTCCACCTTTTTACACAACCATAACATTTTTCCCCATCACTTTTAGACAGTAGTTCCCAGAAATATTATACAGATCTGGTGCAGAAATGGACAGGTCTTGGAAGTTTACATAGGACATGCGGATTGAGTAGTACAGAGAATATATGTGGAGAAAATTGTGGGAAGCTCTTCCCTGGGTATTCTTGCTTATTATTCATATTCAATCTCCTTCCATCTCTCTTTAGTAGGATAAATTCAGAGTGTTTAAGATGACCAGAAAGTGGAAACGACACATTCCTTAATCATCCAGCCACACAATGTTGAATGATTGCTGCTATTTTGAAATTGGGTGATGAGTTACACATGTCTACAAGTCTTCCAGGGTAATCACTTAAGGAGTACCTTCTGACATCAAAATACACACAGAGGAGAAACAAGGAATCCCTCCTTGTTTATAGATAAAAATATGACTAGAACTGGTATTTCTGGTTGAAGTATCAGTATATTGAAAATAAATAAAAGTGAGAACTCTTACAAGATTATTTATTAGAAAAGGAGAAAATAATGATTCAAGTTGGAGGAGAATAATCTCTTGAAAGGACTGGCTACAAGAAAAATTTGGAAAGCATTTACTTTGTGTTGTCAGATAGTATTAAGGCTTGGATTCACATAAGGGAGACAATAGAAGAGATGGAAGACAATTGAATTGGGGAAAGTTGGTAAAAAGAGATGGAAATAAAAATGAAGATAGATGAAATAAGGAAGAATAAGAAAACTATAAATGAAGAGCATAATTATTATTTACCCTAGAAAAATTAAAACATAGAAATGTCATTAAAAGTCAAACATGGAGAAAAATAAGAAGTAAAAGTGATTAAAAAATGATAGAGATGTAGGAAAACGAACAGATGCAAAGTTCAAAATATTAGTTTTCCTGAAGAAGAAAGTTGAACAAACTCAATAATCAAATATATAATAAAAAGGCAGTTTTTAATTTTTTTATTATTGTTGTGAAAAAATGACAAATTATGAAAATAGAAGGGGATTGTCAATACAACATAGAATTAAGTGATTCACATATAAAAACTAGTGAAAATATGAATTTTGAGCATAAATAAAATATAAATCTGTTAGAATCAATATGTTAAAAAAGTAGGAAATAAGATAAAAAGTGATGAGGCTGGTTTCAGACGTAAACACATATTAGAAGCCAAAAACCAGCAGAAATGTCAGAGGTTTGAGTAGTATAACAATGTATTCCCAAGTATTCTATTCATCTGATCCTTTGCTTATGCTGATAAAAGGCAAGCCTAGGTATCCAAAAACATATTCTACATCAGTCAGAGTCTCAGCAGGATGACATGTTTAGAAAGCCACACCTCTTAACTCCAAAGGTTGCCCGCTTGATGTAAGGATTTAGTTTTCCTTGGGAAATATTTATTTAGAATCATGAAAAGGATATATAGTTATTTAGAAAGGGTGTAACTTATTTACTAGACTAGAACTTATAAGAGTGCACTTCAAATAGCACAGAATATTCTGGGATGAAAAGGGTCTCGGTTCCTCAAGTATGGTGTATTTTGGATCCTTTTACAACACACTTTAAAAAATTTCTCCTATCATCTGGCAGATAACAGCAGAAATTCTCATCCTTTTTCAAACACAAAAACTAAATAGAAAGTAAAATCTAAAACAATGACAAGAAAATAAATTATTTCATAACTTGTCATATATGCATGATAGGGTTATTAATTGAGACTTTTATGAGAAACGAAAATCTCCCTTTTCCCTTCTCTTGCACACTGCACCTTTTAATGTACAAATACATGACTACTAAATGGAAAAATTTCCATGATGAGATCATATTGATAAAAGTAATAAATGAAGATCTCCGGGCAATAAATCAAACACAGTTTAAATGCCAAAAGATTTTGAAGGAAATCAACATCATCAGGATACATGGCCGCATAATCAGAAACATGCCACAAAGAAAGTGTCAATTTCCTGGTCTCAAACAAGCATGACTCTGAGATACACTCTTGTGGATAATAGGTCTGAGATATTAAGAACATTTGATGCTATATGGATGCTCCACTGCTACCATCCAGGTCCAAGCTGGCATAAGTTATGCTGGCAAAACACAGCACAGAAAGAGATCTGGGTGTTGCACCAGAGAACACCTCAGCTGGCCCAGCTATGCTTCATCCATCTCCAGGGATGTGGTGTACATTAAAATTACAGACTACAGTGGAGTACAGTGCACACAGGCATGAAGTCAGTCGGTATGTATCACTTTCAGGTTCTACTGGCTAACAAGGAATCCAAATATTTTCCTAACTTAGAATAAGGCACTAGACAAAAAGATCTGTTATCCAGACATTTTGGAATCATCATACTACAAGGTCCTCGGAGCAGCTACAAGTCCTGTTCTGCAACTCCCTTGGGTCCAGCTAGAAATAATAATTCAAAAAAAGACCAGAAACTTATAACTGATTGATTACTAAGGCATAGGAAATCCTACTCTCTTAGTTAAAAATTACAATTTTGAAGACTATTTAATAATAGAAATATTTTCATGTTATAAATTTGTTTGAGAAAATATGTAATCCTACAGTTGTATGTATTATGTATTTTCTCTTCATGTGTTTCTAAATATTTTACTAGTTGCCCTTTTCATAAGTTGAGACATTTCTTGTAATAATTCATGCCTTTGCTTATTTTACACAATTGATAAACTAAGCATTTTAAAATTTTATAATAAACCACATAACATAAAATATGTGGTAATGAAAATTGAGCTCTCAGAATACATATTAAGCTTGGAGTCTACAATAGTATTGACCTATTTAATTAATTTAGTGAATTAAACACAACTACACAATTCAGTTAAGAATGAAAAGGCAGTCCTCTAGCTGTCTGATCATTTCATGTTCATGCTAACTAATTATTTCAGCCAACTTACATTAAATTGTCTTTGTAAAATAATCTGCTAAGGACCTTCAAAATTATCGTTCTAAATAGTTTATGAATTGATCCATACTTCTTAATAACCAAATATGCACAAAAGCAAATAGAAGAAAATAAGTGAATTGCTTAGTTTGCCACATCTTCATGTGAATTAGTAAAGCTCCGTGTTTGGTATAATTTGTGTGTAAATGATCTGTGGGTTTTAGTTAACTGCAGTTCGATATTGCTCAATTATACTTGAAATATAACACAGACTTTGCACCAATAACTATGTTGTATCCTAGTCATGATTAGTAATGTGTTCATTATATGCTAATCTGGGTAGAAAACATTTTGCAAATTGCTTTCAATTTAGAAGAAGCACATTCAATACATTTTAGGAGAAAAATGATATAATGAAAACAGAGAGCACCCAGGAGAAGTAAGGAAAATGGCAGATACTCTGCATTTTATTTCAAAAGGAATAGTTGAGGAGTATGAACTGTTTAACTTAGAATTAAGAAGACACAGAAGAAAATATAGCTGTACTCAAAACATACGATGAGCTGTCAAATGTAAGAAAGAGTATGCTTGCTCAGTATTGTGTTCAGATTAGACATTACATGAATGTTGGTTATGTTCAAGAGATCTATTGTACAACATAGTGACTATAGTTAATAACAGTGTACTCTTTCATGAAAATTGCTAAGATAGTAGATTTTAAGTGTTATAACCACAAAAAGAAGTATGTAAAGTAATGCATGTGTTAATTAGCTTGATTTAGCCATTCTTGGTGTGTATCTAAATAACAATGTATACATATTTCAAAACATCATGTTGTACATTATAAATATATATAGTTTTAACCTGTCAATTAAAAATGAATAAGTCAGCAAAACCAGAACAAAACAAAGGCATATTTTAAATCAACATAGGCAAGAAGTTTATATGTTCTCTTCATCATTGTTGTGGTCTTCACTGTGAAGCTGGAAGCTCAAACTCACTGGATACATGAAATTTAAGTTAGTAATCTGCCTCTCCAAGATATAATGTATGAAATTATTACACTTGTTCAAGAGAAAGATGTTAAGATTCCTTTGGTTCTAGATTTTATGAGAATTTGTTGGTCATGTAAATAAGTACTACCTAATATATCTGAAGTGAAGCCTGAGTTATGGATTTTCACAATTAACTACTCTATTGTAGGATGTGAAGTCATATAAACTATTTCATAAATTCTCAAAGAACCGTGCTAACAGAAATAATTAAAAGGAAGTACGATCAAGACCCTTACTGTCAAAGTCGGACAGAGTTCGATCTAGTTTAATCCCCCCAAAATTTATAAAATCACTTACCAGCAAAGTCTTAGAATTGAGCTAGGTAGACTCAGGCATCACCACACTCAAGTGATCAAATCATATTTTTAGACACCTTCCTTTTTGGTACATTCATCACCTCTCTCTTTTTCTCCATCTCTCACAGCAGTTATTTCATCTGTTGTGCTTCATTTTCTGCAAGTTCACGTCTGTGCTGAGAAATATGTCCACAAGCATATCCAGGCACACCTAATTGTTAAACTTCCTGATCTTGGAAAGTATAAAGATCTACTTTCTCTTGCATTTAGGGGGATTCTAAAATAAGTATTTCGATTGATCCATTTATGTATTTGTTTATTTATTTATTTTTAATTAATTAATTATTATTATTATTATTGAGAGAGTTTTGTTCTTGTTGCCCAGGCTGGGGTGCAATGGCATGATCTCGGTTCACTGCAACCGCCACTTCCCAGGTTCAAGCGATTTTCCTGCCTCAGCCTCCAGAGTAGCTGGGATTACAGGCATGTGCCACCATGCCCAGCTAATTTTGTATTTTTAGCAGAGATGGGGTTTCTCCATGTTGGTCAGGCTGGTCTCGAACTCCTGAATTCAGGTGATCTGCCCGCCTCAGCATCCCAAAGTGTTTGGATTTCAGGCGTGAGCCACTGCGCTTTTATTATATTTACTTTTGAATGTATTTCAGGAAACATCTCTGTTGTTCACAGACAGAGCCTACAATAAATCCATACTATTGTGGTGCTTGAGGATTGGAAGAACTGAACAGAAAAATCACTTGAAGTGAGAAATAGTTCTGAAAATGATAACAAATATCTAGTACATATACAATTAGTAATTTAAAGTGCATTTCAGTCGGCTTACCCACACAAACCACTGCCCCTCTTGCTTAATTTTTCAGTCAATCTTTTTACCCCTAAACATATTACTAGACCCAAATTCTAGCTATGAAATGGTGACGGCATCTTTGTATAAATAGAAAACAATTTAATGGAATCCTGAGCTATTAACCAAGTGTGAAATCTTTATGTGCATTTGCTTTGTGGGGCTTTTAATATACATAGTTTGTCAATATATTTAGCCAATGATCATAAAGTGAATTAATATTCAGTTATTTTCTCATATAAAACACATTTTTTGAATACCAGTTACATGTCAGACAGTGTCACAGGAATAGATAAAATATGATTTCTAACCTGGCAGAATTAAATTATAATGAAAACCAATAACCAAATATGTTATTAGAATAAAATATAAACACACACGTGTGTATGTGTGTATGTACACCGATTTATTTTTTAAATGTTAGTAAGGCCTTCAGGGAGCCTAGCCAAGGAAGCTGGCAGTACTGACTGGAGGGTGAGGGACATGTCTCCAAACTGGCCTTATCGGGTGTGGAGGAGTTATTCTGAGGGACAAATGTAAGAGGCTCCACATAAAGGAAGTGACATGAAGCAAAGTGTGAAAGGTATGAGAAATGCCAAAGCTTTTGTCCAGACGGTAAAGCAATGTGGCAGTGGTATGGGCACGAGCACAAGAAGGCAGGAGGCAATCAATGCTTATTAGTGTTTGGGGGAACTATGTAAACATTTGGGCTTTATTGCTTTTTTGTGAATGAACAGCGTTTTAATTTCCATAAATACCTCAAGAACAGAATGCCAAGACTTGCTTTTTCTGTGCATTTTTCACATTTTGAGATTATTTGTTTTTCTTTCTCATCCCAAATGCTAATAAACTGCTACTTTCTGCTTGAAACTTGCCTTTGTTAGGTGTAAAGGAAAATAATCACAGTAATAAAATCTAAGGTTTCATTTGTTTTTTTGTTTTTAATTAATAAAAAAAATTAATCTAGCTCTCTTTTTATCAGGTAGACTCCAGTAAAGAAATCTGAACCACTCCAGTTATTTTAACAGAGAACATTTAATAAGCAATTTTGTATAAATAGCTATTGGTAGAGTGAAATGCTAAATTAGAAATTGTATATAAAAATTATTAAGTAGAATTATTTAGTAATTCTATTGGGAAATTATTATACAAATAGAAATAACACAGAGGTAGTAACTACACAAAGTAGCCACCATTGTCAACACTTACAGACCAACAGGAACAGGTTAGGAAAACCAGAATCTAGAAATACGGAGATGCTGCTCTCTGCAGCACCAGCTCCGACTTTCAAAACACATGCTGGGCGTGTATCTCTGATGTTGTTTCATGAGGCTGGTTCTAAGAGTTTGGGATGCAAATGAGAAACTGTGGCCGACTGGTATTAGTAGTATCCACTTCTGTTATCAGGGTGAATGACTTTTGCTGAGGCGATGCAAAACACGAAGAAGCAAAAGTAACTTTGCCCTTCACGGCCTGTCTGGTTTCCTTTAGTTTCTAATATCTGCAAAACGTAACAAAGAATCCCCTAGCAAAGCAATGTGTGTTTGCAGAGTTCCAGCCACAGTACCCCAGAGTATAGAAGTGTGGGTTTGAAGCTGAGAGACACCCTAATGACTAGTTTACTCGCCAGCTGGTTGAATATCGATCGCAGTTTGCAGATAAAAGAGAAATTTCAGTCCATACAGGAGAGGAACTTTTCAAGCCTATTATATATAAGATAAACTAGAGATGACACTAGAGCTTCTACTAATTCTGTATTTTAGCTGTGTATGTTTACCTCCCTACTCATTATTCTCATAGTGGCATTCACTTTAGATGGATGATATCAAGCTTACTTCAAGGAGCTTAGAGAATAGAGAAGGTAAAACTATAAAGTGCTAAAAATTTTACTGGAAAGACTTTCCCATTTAGTATGAATACTAAATTCATGGTTTTAACACTAAAGTAATACTATAAATGAAAAAGTAAAAAAAAAAAAACAAAACTCATCTATACTTGTATATAAGGAGTTTATAATTATTAAATATAAGCCTTAGAATCATTCTACTAACAATATATACAAATATTATAATTATATAATTAATATATCCTTAATTCTTATTTTTTCACAGAGAAATTCAGCACAAGAGGAATACAAACAATTGTAATATTGTAAAAAACAAAATAAATTGAAAGCATAACTAAAACTGTGGCAAATTAGAATAGTTTCACATTTTCTATTAGTCATCAGATTTCTGAAGTTATACATAATGTAAAATACATAAACATATGTAATCAGAGATATGATAACCAAGTATTAACTCCCATGAATAATCTATGGTCTAGAGTTTTAGTAAAAATAATACATCCCTCAGAATCAGATTATATTAACACATCTCTGTGTGGATATACTAATAACTCAACTTCCTGCTCCATTTCCCCCTTGTTTGTGTAGTCATGGCATTTTGTGGCTCTGAGAGATGATAATAGTGTTTGAAATTATTTTGTGCATTTTTCTATTTTCTTTAATCTTGTTCATATGATTTGCTTTGGTCACTAGGATGGTGAGAAGCCATAACCAATGCATCCTGATTAGAAGACTATAGAGATATTGTGGGTTTTCAACAGTTCTCTTGCTCCTGTGCACTCTGTCATAAAAAAAAAAAAAGCCTCAGTTCGGTTGAAAACTTAGGAGGAGGAAACTTAAACCCTATCTATAGCTTAGAGTAGAGCTACAGCAATATATCTGGACCTGAAGATGCTGATAGGTGCTGGAAGTGAGAGACTGAACATACAAACGGACAACAGCCATATCACATATAAAAATAAAACTCTCCCCACAACCTGTATGTAGCAACCAGCCAAAGAAGCCAAGCTACAACCTTTGTAGCAATCAGCCCCCAACATCCAGGGCTTGATCAATAACTAACACTTTCTTTAATTTTTGCACCTGTTTCCAGCTTATGACCTACAAAAAGAAAGCAAATATGTTCCCCTAACCAACTATATATGATGCTCCATTTCTAGTTAGCCTGCCTCCAATTCCCTTGCCAACAGGCTCCAATCAAGGCATACCTGAGTGTTCCCCATTTTTTTTTTGTTTGTTTGTTTTGTTTTGTTTTGAGATGGAATCTCGCTCTGTCGCCCAGGCTGGAGTGCAGTGGTGCGATCTCGGCTCACTGAAACCTCTCGGCCTCCTGGGTTAAAGCGATTCTCCTGCCTCAGCCTCCGGAGTAGCTGGGACTACAGGTGTGTGCCACCACGCCCGGCTAATGTTTTGTGTTTTTGGTAGAGACGGGGTTTCACTGTGTTAGCCAGGATCACCTCGATCTCCTGACCTCATGATCCACCTGCCTCGGCCTCCCAAACTGCTGGGATTATAGACGTGAGCCACGGGGCCCACCCATTTCCCCCTTTTTTATACTGTAAAGCTTTCCTACTCCTTTGCCTGTAAATTTCTGTAAATGCAGTTGATAGTGGCTGACTCTGTTGCTATAGCAAGCTCTGAAGAAGTAGCATTTGTTTGTTCTCATTCAGGTGGTCTTTGTTTATATCCACATAAATGAGAAATAAACATACACCAGAAAGTCTTTGAGATTGCGTCTTTTCAGCATATATTAGGGAATGCTGACTGTTATAGTAACAGCTGACTACAAAAGAGATTACCTAAAGGACAGCAGGGAACATTTGGCCATAATGATTTTAGGTGATTTCACTGGACACATAGTTTTCATAAATCCAGGAATATTCTATTCCATGTCCCATTCAAGAGAAATAAATTTTCAGAAAGATTTTATAAGCCAAAATATTGCCATATCTTGCCAGACTTCTTCTAGTGTCATCCCCTCCACCTGTCTTCCATCTAACCATGAAACTAAAAGGCAAGGAAAAAATATCTAGGTGTCATTCATCGATTTTGTATTTGTTTTTGCCTCCCCTCTGACCCCCCGACTATAGCAATGGTATTCAGCGTTATATATAAACTTGTTAGACATGCAAATTCTCCATTCTACCTTGGACAGGCTTCTGAATCAGAAACTCTAGGGTGTAGTCCAGCAATACCTACTTTTATAAGACCACCTGGTGATTAAGAAACAGGCTCAAGTTAGAGAACTACTGAGTTACGTATACTATCAACCAAAAATCATTGTGCTTTAAGGTAGTAATTGCTAACTCCTTCAGAGAAATGTGGCTGGCTTCTATAGGAAAGATGAGGGAATAACAGCATATACTAATTTCCAGGTGATCCTTCATCTCCCAAAGTCTGCCTATGTATTTCTAATTAAAAACACGTTCTCTCAGTTGTTTTCAACTGGGGCACTATTGACACTTGACGTGTAGCATTTCTCTGTTGTATGTGACTACTTTTTGCAATGTGGTGGGATTAGAATATTTGGCTGCCATTTGTTAAATATCAGTAGCATTCTCTAGTCATTGTGCCATCTAAAAATCTTCCCCAGATACTTTCAGTACTCTGCACTTGTGTAGTGCTATAAAACACTGGTTGAGCTGAGACACAGGTCTTCTCCTGAGCTTGGATGAAAAATTATAGCATCAGATCTCCTTGTTTTTAGGGCTTACGACTCAAACTAGAACTAATTAATTAGATCTTCTGGGTTTAACACACTATTGCCGATTTCATCATCTCAACACTTCTGTTTGGGTACCATGCACAATTATGAACTGCCATTTCTATTCTTCACAAATTGAAATCAATCATTTTTCTACACAAACTTCTACTTTACTCTGGCAGATTACTTACTGTCCGAATATACTCATCCTATTTTGACTCTGCTCATATCCTACTCTGTGTCTATGCTTATATTCTCAGTGCCAAGGGTGCCCTTTTCTGATCCTTCCCTGGTATTTAAATATTATGCATCCTTAAATATCTAACTTAACCTCCATGTTTACAAAGGTAACTTGTCTAATTTTTCTTGCTCTCTCTTGTCTCCTGGTATTTGAACCTTGATAAAATTATTGTATGTACTACATAATGTTCAACTTTCTGACATATAATACCATCAGGGCACATATTTCAATAGATCTTTGTTACAGAAGCTTTCCATTTTAAATAAATCTGTATTTGTACAGCCACTATTCTGTTTAGAATATCTAGTTGGAGCACTATTACCATAATCAAGGAATATTTAATGGAAGATACAAATGAGAGGCCTTGACAAACTCATTTGTGAGACAGAGGAGTAAGAAAATAATGGAAGATAAATCCAAAATATGGGTGACTTTGAGGATAGTGGTGCCTCTGTCAGTCAGGGTTCTCCAGAGAAAGAAAACCAGTAGGAGATAATATATATAACATGTATTAAATATATATGTATATATGATATGGCTTGTGTGTGTGTGTGTGTGTGTGTGTGTGTGTGTGTATGTAGAGACAGAGAGAAAGATTTAATATAAGAAATTGGGACCAAGTGTGGTGGCTCACACTGGCAATCCTAGAACTTTGGGAAGTCAAGGCAAGAGGATGAGTTAGACCCAGGAATTCAAGACCAGCCTCAGCAACATATTGGGACTCCATAACTACAAAAAATATTGAAAAAATTATGAACCATATATAGTGGTGCATGCCTGCGGTCCCAGCTACTCTGGAGGCTGAGGTGGGAGGATTTCTTGAGCCTGGGAGGTCAAGGCTACAGTGAGCCATGACTGCATCACTGCACTCCAGCCTACGTGACATAGCAAGACCCTGTCTTGAAAGAAAGAAAGAAAATAAATAAATAAATAAGCTCATATTATTAAGCAGGTTGAGAAATCCCAAGAAGACATGCATTAAGCAAGCTGGAGACCCAAGAGTGTTAGTGGTGGTATAATCCCAGTCTGAGTCTGAATTCCTGATGAGGAGGGATGATGGTGTAAGTTGCAGTCTAAGGGCAGGGGTCTGAAGTCCCAGCTCAGGCAATAAGTCAGGTGACACTTCTTCCTACTCTATGAAGTTTCTCAATTGACTGGATGAGTCTCATGCACATTAGGGAGGATAATATGCTTTACTCATTTTAATTTAAATGTTAAGCTCATGCAGAAACACCCTCATGCACACATATGGAATAATGTTTGACCAAATATCCGGGCACTTTGTGATCCACACATGTAGACACATAAAATTAACCATCGCAGTGCCATTAACCAAAATAGTATATCTAGGAGAAATTGCAACCCTCCAAAAGAAAATAGTGAGCCAGCATGTTAATAAGAAATCGATGTAAAATTCCATGGTATGGAGTAAGAAATGTTAGCATTGGACTCGGGGATTAAAAATGGTGAAATGGAGCATAGATGAGAAATGTGGCAGTGGGCAGGCAAGACAGTTGACAAAACTTGGAGGAAATAGAAGAGTGACAAGCCATCACAGAATATGAAAACAAAACGGAAAATGATTCATTAAAAAGCCATAATACAGTAGATTCTTATTCATGTATTCTATATTTGCAAATTCACATGCTCCCTAAAATTTATTTGTAACCCCAAAATTAATAGTTGTGACACTTTCATGATCATTCACGGACATGTGAAAGCAGCAAGAAATTTGAGTTGCCCACGTGCATGTTTCCAGCTTAGGCTGGAAGTGACCCTCGCCTTCTTGTTTCAGTTCCCATACTGTAAACAAGAGTCCTTATGTGGGCTACTTGGTGACGCATTCTTCATGTTTTTGTGCTTTTGTTGGGATGATTTCATGATTTATAATGGTTCTCAAGGTTAGTGCTTAAGTGTTGTGTAGTGTTCAGTGCATGGTGCCTAGGATGAGCCTTATAGAGAAAACATGTATTTTACATAAGCTTATTTAGGCCTGAGTAGTAGTGCTATTGACCCTGAATTAAATTTTAATGAATCAACAATGTATATTCACTAAGGCCTAATTAAAGAGTAACACATGAAACCAGGTTATATATTGGTCAATTGATGAAAATGTTATGACCAGAGACTTTCAGGAATCTAACTCTGTATTTCCCATAAGAACATTGGTTCAGTATTTGCTAATTTGGTATTTGTGGTACCTTTATAAAACATCACTACCATGAATAAGGAGAACAGACTATATATGATATATTTGTTCACACGGGAATTTAGTAATTTTAATGTGAAGAGGGAATACTAATAAATTACATTGTAGCATTTCTCAAATATTTTTATGATAAAGTCATAGGGAATCTATTTTAACATGCACATTTATCTTGAATTTAAATGTTGCCACTGTTGGTTCATACCAACCCTATTATAGTTGCTTAACAATGATAGAATCATTGTCCCAAATCCTGCTTGTTCCTAGGAATGAAGGATGATGCTCATGGAAATCCTGAATATTTGAAGATATTAACTTTAGTTTTAAATACTACTTTTCAGCTGGTTAGAGTTGAAGGGTAGCATACAATATATTCACTCATTCATTCCTCTATTTAGCAATCTGTTACTGGGCTTCTAGTAGGTGTCCAGAAACTTCTTTTGCCAAAAGTAAATGAAGGTTTTGTGGGATTCTCTTTGATTAAATAAATAAATAAATAAAATAATTTTTTAAAAGGAGTATCTGGTACAGAGCCTTGGAAGAGCCTCTTGCATTGTAGAGACTGAAATTTAAACTTCATTAGGTTTTCCTCTGTGCCTTTAGTAAGATCAGCAAAGGGATCATAAAGTTTACACAAGTTTGGAGATTAATAGTGTTAAGTACAAGAAGGTATGTTAAACAACAATGAAATAAGCCTAATCTATTATTTTCCTGGGGCTACCCTATTAAATTACCACAAACTGAGTGACTTACAACAAAAGAAATTTATTCTCTCACGGCTCAGCAAGCCAGAGTCTGTAATTCAGGTATAGCCAGGCTGGTTCCTTTTGGAGGCTCTGAGAGAGCTTCTTCCATTCCTCACTTGTGACTGATTATTTCCTGCAATCCTTGGCATTCCTTAGCTTGTAGAAGCATCACTCCAATCTCTGCCTTCATTGTCACATGGCCTTCATGTGACACACACCTCTATGTGTCTTTTCCTTTTCTCATAAGGACACAGTAACACAGTCATAGGATTTGGGACCCACCCCAATCAAGTATCATCTCATATTGACTACATCTGCAAAGACGCCGATATGGTTTGGCTGTATCTCTGCCTAAATGTCATCTAGAATTATAGCTTTCATAATTCCCATGTGCCATGGGAGGAACCCTGTGGGAGGT
Organism: Mandrillus leucophaeus; assembly: GCF_000951045.1. Lineage (NCBI taxonomy): Eukaryota > Metazoa > Chordata > Mammalia > Primates > Cercopithecidae > Mandrillus > Mandrillus leucophaeus. Next base: position 581,178 of record NW_012110874.1, on the reverse strand, counting down.
AATTGAATCATGGGGGCAGGTCTATCCCGTGCTGCTCTTGTGATAGTGAATAAGTCTCACAAGATCTGATGGTTTTTATAAAGGGGATTCCCCTGCACACACTCTCTTGCCTGCAGCCATGTGAGATGAACTTTCCCCTCCTTTGCCTTCCACTGTGATTGTGAGGCCTTCCCAGCCATGTGGAACTGTGAGACCATTAAACCTCTTTTTGTTTATAAATTACCCAGTCTTGGGTATGTCTTTATTAGCGATGTGAGATCTGACTTATACAGGCAGTATTTCCAAATAAGGTCACATCCTGAGGTTCTGAATAGACATGAATTTGTCGGGGGGGGAACTATTCAACTCATTATATTTAGTCACTAATGGGACTCTGGCAAAGCATCACGGGATAACACTCTTGACCTGGTGCAAGGCAAAAATGTGAAGATTAAGGATATGTTGTATTAGTAACTATTGATTCTATGCTGTGGCACCAGCTATATATAATAAAGCTCACCCTTATCTGTCCTCTTTGTAGAGTAGGAGGGGAGAATTGATTAGAAGAATTTGGACTCAAGTACATCCAGCTTTCTACATTATATTATATATATGATACAAGCCTTTTAAAATTCCATGAGTAAGTTAGATATTACTTTGAAATGTAAGATACAATTAATCATCTAAACTGATCCTGGATCAGTTTAAGGGGAATAGGAATTTTGACACACACTGTAGAGAATTTGAAGAAACTGTGGAAAATGGGTGCTACAGAACTGAGTCCCATTAAATATACATCAGAGTTTGAATTTATTTGAGTCTAAAAGTTCCAGCACTCTTCAAAACATTTTTGAAAATAAGTATCTCCATTAGAAAAAGAAAAGCAGTATTTTGAAATTTTTTTTTTATATTCAGCAATATTTAGCTGAACTTAGGTTCTGCTTTCAGAAATGACACACAATATAATGAAGCTACTTCAAATTTAAAATTGGGATGAATTAAACTTAACACAGTAAGATGTAGATTTTCCACATGGCAGGTGATCACCTGTTAGTACCAAAAAGAACAGGGCAAGCTAATGACTGTTTCTGTGGAAGAAAATGACAGAGAGAGGTAATCACAGCCAGCTTCAGTCAGCTTGTGGGTGTATGTGTGTACTGTGTGTTTGACATTTTAGTATCTTTAAGGTCACATATATTTCCCAAAATTGTTTTTGAGAAGAACAATAATATCTGCATTACTTAGACATGTTAGTTAAAATACGTAAATGCATTTAAATTAGTTAAGACTTTATTTTAAATTGTTCTGAGAGCTGTTACAGTGGAATCAGATCAAGAATCTTACATGAGATTCTGGAGATTTGCATTTCATTTTGGTGTAAACACATACAAAATTCGCTTTAGTGAATAATGAGTGGCATGCTGTATTTCTTTCTGACTTTTTTGTTATTTTCTCTTGTTCCTGTTGCAGCAAATGGTTTTCATAGTCAGCTCCTAGACGGGGCTGCTTAAACTATTGTAATATGTTAAGTGGTTTTATTGAGTAGTAACATGATTCCATTAACATGTCTCAGCATGAGAAAACCAGCAGTTCAGGACAAATGCTTCTGTTTGTAAACTATAATAAAACATATCTTTGAGGCTACAGCCTGACAAAGATTGCTACCTTTTATTCTGAATCTCTCCCATCTTTATCAAGGAAAGGTGTCATTCTTTTCCCTCATAACAATCCAAAACCTCTGGCATTTATAAATCAAAGAGGTAAAAATGCCAGTGAAATGTGTACAGTAAGTATTTGCATGATGTTTGGACCCAGGCGTTTTTAGGACAGTTTGCTGACTTGATAATATCAAGCTATTTGTAGAGAAACAAACAGTCACTGTCCCCTTCTAAAGGCAGAACTCATTTTGTACAATGAACATACGGAGAGACCACCATATACTTCTCTGCCTTTCCCTACCTCTTTAAATTAAAGCTTTGCTTTAAGGGATGCGTACGTTTACTGCAGTAAACCCGAACGATCCTACTTCTTTAATGTGAAACTAATACTTCCCAGTTTTAAATTATGTTTAGATTTCTGGTTAAAATTTGAAAAATGAAAGCCTAAATAGAAGTAGGTGACAGATTCATGGCTATTCGGATACATACACACGCACACAAGTTAGGGGAGCAAGTTTAAGTAGTATTCTTGATACTTTTTAAAAAGAATGATTTGAGTAATAAACTTAAACAGGTTTTAAAAGGAATTCACAACAAATTTTAGATTAATTTGAGATTTAGGAGCTACGGAAAATTCGGAAAGAATTGCAGTGTCTGACCGCTGTAGACAGCCTTGTTTTTCTTACCAATTTGCCAGAAAACCATTTGCTTGATGGGATGGTGGTTACCAGGTTGCTGGGCTGTATGTAAGGTAGACTCCCTGCTACAAGAGAACGTAAAAAAAAAATATGTGAGACCTTGTTCTACTTTAATTAATTGCTAGGCACGATGGATGTGTAGACTAACATGGAAGTTATTGTAAGAGTTAAAGCAAGGGGAAAGAAACACGAAAAGTGGGTCCACAGTCAAACACAGTTTTATTTTGGAGAATAAACCTGAGAGGGACTTCCAGCCTATTTTGGTCAGGAGGATTCTCTCTTAAAGACTAAGAGTATTTAAGGGTTCGGGGCGAGAGAAGTTATTATAAGAACGCTTGGAATGTTTCTGTGTGGAGGAGAAGTTGGTTGCGGGGCTGGAATGTCTCTGGTTGGAGGGGAGGTTATCTTGGGGCTGGCATGTTTCTGGTTGGGGAGGGGTTTATCTTAGGGTTGGAATGTTTCTGGTTGGAGAGGTCATTTGCGGTTTATGGTCATGCTGTCCTTAGCCATTATGCTGATGCCCTTTGGATTTAGGTGGTTTCTGATCAAGGGGTACTTTAAAATGGTGGTGCGTGTCCAAGATGGTGATGCTCCTGCTCTGTCAGTTATGACTCAAAAGAGAAACAAAATAATATTTGAATAGTAATTCTCAGGTAGGTGAAAGATGGCCAGGATGGACAAGTTCCCTCATATTCATAAAAGGCTTCAAATGTGGAGATTGATGCTTTCTTCAACCTGCTATCCATTAACTTGTATTTGGGGGAGGAGATATTAAAATATGTGGTAAAACAAATATCTATGGCATACCTTAGTTTTTAATATTGGCTTGTCATTTACAAACCCCTCTCATTATTCTGGAAGTCTAAAAAATGTAGCTCATACATTACTTTCAATGTAGGAGTAGCACTAATTTTGGGAAGAGAGAGGAGAGTCTGCAGACAGTGGATATGGATCAAATAAAAAATACAAAAAGGTAATACAGCAGGTAGCACTGTCTTCTCACACACACACACAAAAATGAATATAGAATTTAGGACAAGATGGCATTTTATTTTCCGTAAATATAAAAAGAGGCACTAATGAGACAAGGAAAGTTTCAGAAAAGACACAGCTAAAAATGTGTGTATTGAGAAAAAGCTTATAAAATCACTGAACATGGACTTTAAAGGTCAAAATAGAAAAGAAAATAGAGAGATGACCCATTAATTCAGATAAATTGTATAATATTAAAGAATGATAGAGAAATGAAAACAGCACATCCAAAGTTTTGCTGTGTCACTCTTGTCATATAGAATAATTCAGATGAAAAGAGTAGACCAAAATTAAGGGTAATATAAGACAATCGTTAGTGATTTCTAGCCATTTAAATTAATTTCAACTCTTCGTAGTCAAAAATATAACTTACAGAAATTGAAAATGCTGATTTAATTAAAGCAGTCAAATATTGATTAACTATCAGATTCATAAAGTTTAAAGGTCAAAATTTACTTTTTAAAAATTCTCTTTTCATATATAGAGAACTGAGGCATTGGCATGTTAGGTCCATGGACATTGACCAACATGCAGAGTAAGTCCAAATCACAACTAGCTGACCATCAGCTCACTATGATTGACATCATAAACCCTGACCACCTTTGTCCGGGGTTTTTCTTCCAAATTTTTCTGCTTTACAATATTATGAGAAACCATAGACTTATCTTAGCATCTATGATATCTCAGACTTGTACCAAGTGTTTTATGTACATGGGAACTAAGTCTCATGACATCTCTGAAATGTAAGTATTCTTAACTTCATTTTATAAGACAAGAAAACGAGGCTCATGGAGATTAAATTACTAGCCTAATATCACATAGTCAATAGAGAGAGGAGTAGGATATATAGATTAAAATGCTATTCTGTTCATACTTCCTAATATTATGCCATCACTACTTTATTTGAAAAAGATAATTCTTCCCTCAGCATGTCAGCCAGCAGTGTGTGTGTAAATTTGCCTATCAGCTTGTTTTCTTTTTAAGGTGCATGGTAATCACTGATTTTCAAACTTTACTGTGGAAGTGAGTTTCTTGGGTGATCTTGTTAAAAATTCAGATTTTGACTCAGATGGGGCCTAAAATTCTGCAATTCTAATCTAAGTAAACCTGCTACTGCTGGTCTACAGATTATGCTTTAAGAAGCTAAATATTAGTAGTGCCATATAACACTGTGGCCCTGTGGACCCATAGCAACCTGGAAACTATTACTCTTCTGCAGTGAGATAAGAAACTTGTGCAAGAATGTAAATCAACACCTGTCTTCCTTCATGGAAAAAGTGATTAAGAAAAGAATGACAGGTGAACCAGACAGTTATTCTTTAGATTTGCATTCTGACACAAGCTCTTTTTCTCATGTGACACATTAGATAGGTAACAACCAATTCCCTCACAAGCTACTTGAGAAGCACATGTTGTGTGTTGAGAGGGGATGAGAACTTTGAGCGTGGAAGAGGAAGAACAAAGTAAGTGTTGCTGAAAAACTGTGTTACCTGTGGAAATGGAAAAGCCCTGCAGTGCAGAGCTCACTAAGGTGTGAAGACATTCTTAGGGCATAGAGGAAGAAAAAAAAAGACTATGTTTGGATGTAAGATAGAATTTTCCTATTTAATAAATTTACCTTAGGCATAGAAGAGCGTTCTTCTTACACTATCTTAGCAATGCTGCTTTTAGAATCTTAGAAATGGTGTTGTCCACAGTTCTCCGATCTGACTATTCATTAGAACCAATCTTGAATGTTTTAAAAATGATTTCTGTGGAGACTATGATTCAATTAATTTGCATTTAATTGCTTGATCACTAGAACATTTTAAGCTCCTCAGGGATTTGTAATATGTAGCCAAGGTAAAAATATCTATGTTGTAGATAATTAGGCCCCTGAAGACTTACCTGTGAACCTAAGCATTATTTATAACATATTTCTAAGGAAATAATATTATCATCCAGTATATGGTATCATCAAATCTCTACAGAATACAGGAGGAACTAGACAGATGGCATTGCAGGAGCTAGAGAGGAGTAATTGCTAGGATACAACATGAATTCAGTGAGTACTACTTGGGGCAAATTAGGCTTTTTTTTTTTTTTGGTAGTTGCTTCATTTAAGATAAATGAAATTTGCCTCATAATAATACTGCTTTATCTTTGTCTTAACTCTTGATAAAATACTATTTCATGTATATTATTGTAAGATGCATTCACAATTCTGAATATTAGACATCGATAGGGATTAATCTTATTAAAATTGAATTTCTGAGATTCTAAAGACTTATTTACTTTTACTTAGTTATGTCTATTGACATTATATTAAATCTACAAATCTTAGTTGCAGAAAATGACTGATAAAGTCTTCCATTACAAATTTTTGGGCAAGGTAAAAAGATGTGGGCTGGAATATAAAGACAATAGGTGGATCTGTAGATTATTAAATATATTTATTCAAAGTGTGTTGATGTCAACGTTGATAGAATTCTTTAACGAGAAGATCAGGATCTGCTCTGGGTCTACACTTTCAAATATTTATTATCCGTGATGTGATAAGATATAGAAGTTA
>NW_012110874.1:511026-573330 GCF_000951045.1 Mandrillus leucophaeus | reverse complement strand
GAGATTAAATTACTAGCCTAATATCACATAGTCAATAGAGAGAGGAGTAGGATATATAGATTAAAATGCTATTCTGTTCATACTTCCTAATATTATGCCATCACTACTTTATTTGAAAAAGATAATTCTTCCCTCAGCATGTCAGCCAGCAGTGTGTGTGTAAATTTGCCTATCAGCTTGTTTTCTTTTTAAGGTGCATGGTAATCACTGATTTTCAAACTTTACTGTGGAAGTGAGTTTCTTGGGTGATCTTGTTAAAAATTCAGATTTTGACTCAGATGGGGCCTAAAATTCTGCAATTCTAATCTAAGTAAACCTGCTACTGCTGGTCTACAGATTATGCTTTAAGAAGCTAAATATTAGTAGTGCCATATAACACTGTGGCCCTGTGGACCCATAGCAACCTGGAAACTATTACTCTTCTGCAGTGAGATAAGAAACTTGTGCAAGAATGTAAATCAACACCTGTCTTCCTTCATGGAAAAAGTGATTAAGAAAAGAATGACAGGTGAACCAGACAGTTATTCTTTAGATTTGCATTCTGACACAAGCTCTTTTTCTCATGTGACACATTAGATAGGTAACAACCAATTCCCTCACAAGCTACTTGAGAAGCACATGTTGTGTGTTGAGAGGGGATGAGAACTTTGAGCGTGGAAGAGGAAGAACAAAGTAAGTGTTGCTGAAAAACTGTGTTACCTGTGGAAATGGAAAAGCCCTGCAGTGCAGAGCTCACTAAGGTGTGAAGACATTCTTAGGGCATAGAGGAAGAAAAAAAAAGACTATGTTTGGATGTAAGATAGAATTTTCCTATTTAATAAATTTACCTTAGGCATAGAAGAGCGTTCTTCTTACACTATCTTAGCAATGCTGCTTTTAGAATCTTAGAAATGGTGTTGTCCACAGTTCTCCGATCTGACTATTCATTAGAACCAATCTTGAATGTTTTAAAAATGATTTCTGTGGAGACTATGATTCAATTAATTTGCATTTAATTGCTTGATCACTAGAACATTTTAAGCTCCTCAGGGATTTGTAATATGTAGCCAAGGTAAAAATATCTATGTTGTAGATAATTAGGCCCCTGAAGACTTACCTGTGAACCTAAGCATTATTTATAACATATTTCTAAGGAAATAATATTATCATCCAGTATATGGTATCATCAAATCTCTACAGAATACAGGAGGAACTAGACAGATGGCATTGCAGGAGCTAGAGAGGAGTAATTGCTAGGATACAACATGAATTCAGTGAGTACTACTTGGGGCAAATTAGGCTTTTTTTTTTTTTTGGTAGTTGCTTCATTTAAGATAAATGAAATTTGCCTCATAATAATACCGCTTTATCTTTCTCTTAACTCTTGATAAAATACTATTTCATGTATATTATTGTAAGATGCATTCACAATTCTGAATATTAGACATCGATAGGGATTAATCTTATTAAAATTGAATTTCTGAGATTCTAAAGACTTATTTACTTTTACTTAGTTATGTCTATTGACATTATATTAAATCTACAAATCTTAGTTGCAGAAAATGACTGATAAAGTCTTCCATTACAAATTTTTGGGCAAGGTAAAAAGATGTGGGCTGGAATATAAAGACAATAGGTGGATCTGTAGATTATTAAATATATTTATTCAAAGTGTGTTGATGTCAACGTTGATAGAATTCTTTAACGAGAAGATCAGGATCTGCTCTGGGTCTACACTTTCAAATATTTATTATCCGTGATGTGATAAGATATAGAAGTTATGGTTATCAAATACCCCAAGCTGAGATTGACAGCTAGAATTCCATGTACCAGAATCCGTAGTTTAAAATCCTGACAGACTGGAATAAGAGGTCAAATATAGCAAGACAAAATTTGTATGCAGATAAAATTCTGCTTAGGTTCAAATATGCCAGGTGCGTTTAAAGAAAGCATATCAATGATCCTCAAGTATCTGAAGTGTTTTTGTAGAAGAGCGTTTTGACATCGTTTGCATGAATCTCCATGACAGAACCAGCAGAATGAACAAAAATCAAGGCAGTTTGTAGCAGAATCTGAGAAGAGTTTATAACAGCACAGGAACTAACATTTTCAGAAGCTTCACCCATAGAGAGGCTTGCTGCTCTGCCACATTCTTCTACTTAGTCCTTATCGCACTGCTGGGCAGAAGGGACAGTTAACTGAGATTATGGAGGTTAGGCTTTTGTAAAAAGTCACATATGGAACATGAGGTAGACTACAGATTTGAACTCATAACTGCCTGCCTGCATTTTGCAAGAAATAGTGATCAAAATAATACATTCTTAACAATGAGAATTATTTAAACACAAAGAGGGGATCATTTGTCAACAATGTTCCAGAGAAAAGTTTCTTTTTTTTTTTTTTAATTTTTTTTAATTTTTTATTATTATTATACTTTAAGTTCTAGGGTACATGTGCATAACGTGCAGGTTTGTTACATACGTATACTTGTGCCATGTTGCTGTGCTGCACCCATCAACTTGTCATTTACATCAGGTATAACTCCCAATGCAATCCCTCCCCCCCACCCTCCCCATGATAGGCCCCGGTGTGTGATGTTCCCGTTCCCGAGTCCAAGTGATCTCATTGTTCAGTTCCCACCTATGAGTGAGAACATGCGGTGTTTGGTTTTCTGTTCTTGTGATAGTTTGCTAAGAATGATGGTTTCCAGCTGCACCCATGTCCCTACAAAGGACACAAATTCATCCTTTTTTATGGCTGCATAGTATTCCATGGTGTATATGTGCCACATTTTCTTAATCCAGTCTGTCACTGATGGACATTTGGGTTGATTCCAAGTCTTTGCTATTGTGAATAGTGCCACAATAAACACACGTGTGCATGTGTCTTTATAGCAGCATGATTTATAATCCTTTGGGTATACACCCAGTAATGGGATGGCTGGGTCATATGGTACATCTAGTTCTAGATCTAATACCATAAAAACCCTAGAGGAAAACCTAGGTAGCACCATTCAGGACATAGGCATGGGCAAAGACTTCATGTCTAAAACACCAAAAGCAACGGCAGCAAAAGCCAAAATTGACAAATGGGATCTCATTAAACTAAAGAGCTTCTGCACAGCAAAAGAAACTACCATCAGAGTGAACAGGCAACCTACAGAATGGGAGAACATTTTTGCAATCTACTCATCTGACAAAGGGCTAATATCCAGAACCTACAAAGAACTCAAACAAATTTACAAGAAAAAAACAAACAACCCCATCAAAAAGTGGGTGAAGGATATGAACAGACATTTCTCAAAAGAAGACATTCATACAGCCAACAGACACATGAAAAAATGCTCATCATCACTGGCCATCAGAGAAATGCAAATCAAAACCACAATGAGATACCGTCTCACACCAGTTAGAATGGCAATCATTAAAAAGTCAGGAAACAACAGGTGCTGGAGAGGATGTGGAGAAATAGGAACACTTTTACACTGTTGGTGGGACTGTAAACTAGTTCAACCATTATGGAAAACAGTATGGCGATTCCTTGAGAAAAGTTTCTTAATTGGGCAACTGAAAAACTAATTTTAATCCTCCATTTTTTTTTTAATTGTTGGAATTTTCTGAAACTGTACTCCTTTTCTGGCAACTGCCTCCTTCACAATCACATGATTATCATGGGGATTACAAGTTAGTATCACAGCTGCTCCTTGCTTCATCAAAGGTAAGTTAGTAGGGTGACCACAGAATGGCTAGGCTTAGTCCTAGACTAGACAATGAATCCTTTGCATAAGGTTTTCAAACTAGAAGCTAGAGCATGTTATCATTCTTACAGATGATTCAAACTACAGAATCTAAATCTCAGGAACTGGTGGAGGCTATGTTTTGTTTTGTTTTGTTTTGTTTTGCTACATAGAGAAATTTTGTCTAGAGCTAGAGACACAGAAAGGAAGAGCCTCACGGCTTTCAGTAACCTGATTCTGTATTTTTTGAGTCTGAACTACATTCTAATCATTGGTTCACAACCAACATGAATTCAACCAGCTTAAGATGAGTTTGCCACTATTACAACTCAGTCCCAAGAGTCATTTTCTGCCAAGAATTCTAATAAATAAAGATTAAGATACAACAATGTAGTAAAACATATTTAAAGATTAAGTCATTGCATATAAGAGCCACGATTTTTATGTAAATAATGTAAATAACAAACAGAGGATCTCTAACAGAAAATGGCATTTATTTGGGAATAGAGAAATGCAGTGGGAAAATGTGTGCCATAGTAAACTATGTGTGTATTCAGAGAGGTAAAGGAAGATAAAGATATTTAAAGGAAAAAATGAGGAAGACTATATCATTGTTTTGAAATAATTATCCTTGGCTAGAAATATCAATAACAAGGATAACCCTAGTTTGATGTTGGTCTGGCAGTTCTCGGGCAGATGTTTTCGCAGAGGTATTTTTGTGTAAGGTTGCAAATAGGCTTTGTGGAACGTTGTGGTTTTTGCAGTCTTCTGTGACAGTTTTTGTCGTCAGGCCTGTAAGCATATAAATCCTCTCTTCAAGGCTTTTGGTGGCTCTACTTATCAAGATTTTTTAAAAAACAATATGGGCTCCATTTTCATTCTGACGACTTTCAGATATAATTTAGTACTATCAAGAAAATTGTTACTTCATAATATAAAGCTTGATATTCATACTTCTCTAAATTTTTTATGTAAAAATGATTTTTGTGTTAACATTAGTATTTAATTTTCTTAATAAAGTTACCTTAGTAATAACGGCATAGAAATATTGGAAATCCATTACTAATACAACGTACATGCTTAACTCCGCGCGAGTATGTGTGTGTGTATAAAATAAGGATGCTAATTTTAGTTCCCTATACTACTCTACAAAATTAAATTTTCTATTAAAGATATAATTGCAACTGAAAGCATTTTAAATTAGAATATTTAATGCTATATTTCCAGTGTTTTACACTGGGGCCTCAACATTAACCTTGCAGTTAACATACTTAATTAGTTGTCTTATATAAAGCTTATTAAAAATGTAAGCTTTTAATCTAATCTCTGCTCCATTTTACTCTCAGCGTCTCATACCATACTCAGAATAGTGAATTAAATGGCAATAAAATCTTTTGCATTGTGTCTATAACCACTAACCTTTCAACGATGATTTCTAAACGGAACCATGTATCTGAGTGATCAATTATTTTATAAGAAGGCACTCTGATGGTTTCTGTTCAATAATCTTCTTGTAACCAACACTCTTTAATATATGTCTATACTGGTAGTTGGAATGCAAATATTATGCCAATAAATTTACACTTCCTATAATCTCTTTTTTTTCTAAAAATAAATGTTATTATATCCTATTGGCTATTGATGCTTTACATATTGGTAGAAATGACTTTTACATGGATATTATATTAAAAACATAATAAAAGGTAATATATTATTGTAATTTTTATATATAAAGCACAAACCTTTTCCTGAATACAGAGAAAATTTGGAGAAATTTATCTTATGATTGTCTTTCACATACCTGAAAAATGTGAAAGTGATTTCCTCCAAGGCAAAGGCTGAAATGTATCTTTATTATTTCTTACTTTCGGTAAAGTTGTGCAACAGCTGGTATTTTGAGAAAAGAAACAAAATGACGATCATAAACATAAGATGTCTTAAATATAAGTCTACATATGAATATATGTATAAACATATAGAAATAAAATTATGGATAAAATATTTTCTATTTTAAAAGGCTTTCTGAAAATAGGCCTTTAACAATTATTAGCAACAATTTTATTTTGGTAGTAGCACTACTTCTGGAGGGGTGTATTTTTTCTGGTTCTTGCATTTCTGCTGGCATTGGGGACATGCAGCTGAGAATTGTCATGTCAATAACCATAATACAGTTTACATTAATCTGGTGGGTTTTTTTAGAAAACTGAGTAGAATGATAATCAAATTTAAAGAATTTTAAAATGAGCACTTACAAAGTATGAAAGAGAAAATTGTTGAGAACACTCTTGATACTTCCAATTTTCAAGGTCTGGTTATATTCAATTTTTGCTACAATTCTATGAACTATTCAGTGACTCTGAATATAATCTTTTTACATTCCTGTTTGTTTATATCTATTTCTATATCTATGCATAAGTAAGCATGAATCTATTATTATGTCTTATCAACACCTTTTTAGTAGATAAAAATATTTGAAAAATATACTTAAAGTCCTGAAAGTAGTTAGTTTAGTGGTATCTTAATTGTAGGTTACATATATTGTTGGATATCTTAATACTGCATGTCAGTATGTGTGAATGATTTTACAATCACACATTCCTTTTAATATTAAAAACTTGTGAATTTTCATGAAACTTTCTGGTGGTATGGAAAATATAAACACAATTTGTAGCATTTAAAATAGTTCTGTGGTATCTTTTTACATTGGGAACTTGGAAGAATATTTTAATTATAATAATATTAATCCTATGTTTTAAAATAGTAAAATGGGGATTTATAACAAAAGGAACATAGACATTTATAACAATCTCTACATACATAACTGTCTATATCTGGGGCTCTATTATATTGGACAGAAACCAGTAGATTCAGATTAGTAAAAGTAAAATTATTGGTAAATCTACATTATATGATTATGACCAGAATTCAATTAAGATATCAGGAGAAAATAGGTTCACTATCATAATATCAAGCCATTTGGCAAACTTTAAGTGATGTGAAATTTTGGAATTCCAGTTAGACCCATGGACAAGTCTATGACACTCAATACTCAATGCTACAATTCTGTGAATGATCCAGAATCATTAATGCTTAAAATTTGGAAAAAAACCGTATTTTTATGTTAAAATATCTGCTAACTGGACAGCTGGAAATCATTCAACTTTTGTAGAGATTACATTTTATATCTTTGTCTTATAAATTTATATAATATGTAAAATGCAGCCAGGCATCGTGGCTCATGTCTGTAATCCCAGCATTTTGGGAGGCCAGGGCTGGTGGATCGCTTGGGCCAGGAGTTTGAGACAAGCTTGGGCAACATGACAAAACCCCGTCTCTGCTAAAAATACAACAGCAACAAAAATTAGCTGGTGTGGTGGCTGAGGCACAATAATCACTTGAATGGGAGGCAGTTGCAGTGAACTGAGCTAACACCACTGCACTCTAGCCTGGGTGACAGAGCAAGACACTGTCAAAACAAAAAAAAAAACAAAAAAAACCTTAGATCTAACATTGTTATTAGATATATAACATTATCTAATATAATATACATTATATATACATTCTATATATTTACATACTAGCAAAATAAAATAAACTATGTATAATACTATACAAATTATATCTATAAACTGTGTGCTGTGTCTAACTTTAAGCATTTTATATAAAGTGGGAGGAGCTGCCTAATATATCCCTAAACACAGTTATTGTAGTCATATTTAAGACTTATTCCAATAAATATTTACTAAGGCTTTGCTGTATTAAAAATTGTTATTCTTTATGAAGGAAAAGGTAAGATTGTAATCCATTGTTATCAGCCTCAAAGATGCTTAAGACATAATTGGACAGAACTATAAAATAATATTTAAATAACAATGTATCGCATTTCAAAATCTTTTTTGTTCTTTTTTAATTCGCCTTCTGTAACACAAGACAATACTATCTTTTTGAATAATTCAATTTAAAATGCTAGGCTTAAAATTTGAATTAACTCCAACATGAGTTTATAAATTCAACATGGTTTCATTAGTAATAATAAAGAGAACATTTGTTTTGTTTTCTTGTTTTTAGTTTTCTTTGGTTTTTGTAATGTTTTGGAGCTAAACATGTTAATTTCAGATTTATATGAACAAATAAGGACTAATCAGGAAGACTCTGAAGGAGAAGAAATGAAGACAAACTGTACCAAAAAATCAAAAAAACAATCTCATTTTAAATAGCAACAAAAAACAGGGCTAAATTTAAGTAATATAGTGAAAGATTTGTATACTGAAAACTACACATACTGATATATGATGTGAAGCTGTACTACTGATGAAAGAAACTGAAAAAAGACACAAATGAATGGATATATATCCCATGTTCATGGATTGGAAAAATTATTTTTTAAATGTTCATACTTCCCAAAATAATACGTAGATTCAATGCAATACTATCAAAATTCTAAGCTTCTTTCACAGGAATAAAAATAAAAATTCAAAATATTTATTGAACAAAAAGACACTAACTAGCCAAAGCAATTCTGAGCAAGAACATGGTGGAAGGTGTCACATTTCCTAAATTGTATTATAAAGCTAATCAAAAATACATAGCAATCAAAACAGCTTGGTACTGCCATACACTCACATAGAGCAATAGAAGAGAAGAGAGAGCCTAGACATAAGCCATGCTTATCAATTAATCAACTAGTCTTTGCCAAGAGCACAAAGAATATATAATAGGGAAAGAACAGTCACTTCAATAAATGGTGTTACAAGAACTGAGTATCGACATAGAAAAAAATTAAACTGGACCATCATCATGTATCATACTCAAAAATAAAATCAACATGAATTGTAGACTTAATTGTAAGCCCTAAAACCTTAAAACTCCTAGAAGGAAATATATTAAAAAGTTTTGACATTGGTTTTGGCAATTACCTTTTGGCTATGACTCCAAAAGCACAGGCCAAAAAATGCAAAAATCGATCAACTGGGAGTACACCAAACTAAAAGGCTTCTGCACAGAAAAAGAAAAAAACATGATGAAATGACAATCTATGGATTGACAGAAAATGTTTGCAAACCATTTATCTGATAAGAGGTTAATATTAAAAATATATAAGGAACACATACACACTCAGAGGCAATTAAAAGAATAACCTGGGTTTAAAATAGACATGAATAGTAGACATTTTCTCAAAGAAGAAATACAAATGGCAAGAGGTATATGAAAAATGCTCAACATTCTAATCATCAGTAGTTTTCATTAAATAAAAACTACAGTGGGGTATCACTTTATACCTGTTAGGATGGCCATTATAAAAATACAAAAGATAATGAGTTTTGGTGAGAATGTGGAGAAAAGGGAATTCTAGTATACTGATTTGGGGAATGCAAATTAATATAGCCATTAGGGAAGACAGTGTGTAGTTTCCTCACTGTTAAAAACAGAACTACCCTATGACCCAGGAATCTCACTTCTGGCTTTATATCCAAAAAATTTGAAATCAGTGTGTCAAGGAAATAGATGCACTCCTACGTTCATGGCTACATATTTACAATAGCCAATGTATGGCAACAATCTAAATACCTGGTAAATAGATGGAGAAAGAAATTGTGAAATATTACTCAGCCCTTATAAAGAAGCCAATTCTGCCATCTGAAACTTGAGTGAAACTGGAGGACATTATGTCAAGTGAAATAAGCCAGACTGAGAAAGAAAAATACTGTCTAATCTCACCTATATCTGGAATCTAAAAAAGTCAAATGTATAGAAGCAGAAAGTAGAATGGTAGTTAACAATGGTGTGGGGATGGAGAGATGTTAGTCAAAGTGTACAAAGTTTCAGTTAGGTAGAATGAGTAAGTTCTAGAGATTTAATGTATAGCATAATGACTATAGTTAATAACGTTATATTATGTACTTGAAATTTACTAAAAGAGTAGATCTTAAATGTTTTCACCACAAGCACAAGAGTCAATATGTAAGAGGATGGATATGGGTTAATGAGCTTGGCTGTAGTCATAATATCACTACATATAATACAGCGTGTCACCATTATATCTACAATGCTGTACACCTTAAATATATACACATTTTAATAAAAACGGTAGAAATTAATATTATAAAGCCAAATGAATGAAAGAGAAGGCCAAAAATTGAGGGAAAACTGAATAATAATCTTGAAAAAAATAAAATTACATTTGTAAGTCAAAAGGACACTTTTTAAATGAAGAAAAAAAGTAGAAAATAAAATAATAAAAATAAAAACGATGGGAGAATGTCTTCATAGTATTGAAATAGAAAGTCTTTTCTAATAATATTAAAATTCTGAAGATATATATGAAAATATTGATAATCATGACTTCATAAAAGTCAAGAACTTCTACGTGTTACTTCACACCATGCACCTATTCAAAAGAGAAAACACGAAACTTGAAATTAAAAGGTGTTTGTATCTCATACTTTGTTAAAGAGATAATATCTAATTACATGAAGAGTTTCTAGAAGTCAATGAGAAAAGGTTCAAAACTCTTACTACAAATGAGCAAAACTATAGAATATTCAGTCACAGATAAATGTAGCTGTTCTTTAAACAGATGAAGAAATGTTCAACCTCACTTCTAATAAGATAAAATTACATTTAAAATTACACCAAGCCACTCTCTTCCCAAATACATAATATATTGATTCAAATCCCATAGTGAGATTACATAATACATTGGTGAGGCTGTGAGGAAACAGGAAGTTTTATATATTTCCATTTGCATGTTAAATTTCTACCATCTCTATGTAGAAAATATGACAATACTTTCACAATTATAAATGTGTATAACCTTTTAATCTGCATGTCTACTTCTGCTTGTTCTCCTGGGAAATGACTTCAATAGGTTTCCATTAAAGTAGTCTTTAAATATTAAATTATTTGTAATATGCTATTAAGAAGGCACTGGTTAAATAATTATGGATTCCCATAAAGGGGAAAATATGTTTCTGTACAAAATAATGAGAAACGTATATATTAGTGTTTGTATACTACTATTAAATGAAAGTGAGGTACAGAAGTGTGTGATTGTATGCTACTTTATGTGTAATAAGAGGGAATAGATTTTACATCCTTTGTCACATGTAGATATAGACAAAATCAAAAAATAGAGGCAGAAAAATAATTAACTTTTTGTATGTTTAGGTAGATGTGGATGTTAAGTAGAGGTGGGGTTCAGGATAGATTTTTCACTAAGTATAATGATGATTTAATATAAATATATGTAATATGTAATATATATATGTACATGTTATATGTGCATATATAGAGAGATATGACACACACGTATACACACCACAAAACCCACATATATATGATGTTTAAATGCAGAAACCCCTGAAAGATAAGATTTGAAATTTTACCTGGTCATATGAAAACGATTCTTTCACTCTTTGTTGGAATAATTATCTCTAACACAAAGGAAATATCCATGTAGCCAATCTAGCATTCTCTCTCATAGTGACTGAGAATTTAGCTTTGCTGTCTCCATGTTCTTGATATGATGCCAATGTTTTGACAGTGGGTTTGGTAATGAAAAGATTGCCGTGGGCTTGAACCCTGGATGTGTGTATATGGCAGGACATTATGGACTCATTCCAGGCGCACTGGGGAAAAATCCATCTGCACAATAGGAAACACAGACTGAGACATCTATATTTGCACATGCTGAATCGCCCCAGATTTTTCCCAATATTTCAGTATGTTTTGTATATTTCCTCAGTCATTAAGGAACATGTTTGAGCTAGGCTTTTAAAGTTTGTTGAAACAAAGGGCACAGAGCCCTTGATAAGTATTTATTTCTACAATAAACTATAACCTTCTTCAATCATAAGAAACCAGCACTCTCTATTTTTGCTTCAATATGGAAAATTGTGTATATTCATTATATGAGAAATTTGTAAAAGATGCCCCAAATTACGGTGTTATAGAATGCAGCCACAATGACGTATTTGACACTGAGAGAACAGCAATGCCAAGTTCTTATAGAAATGCCCCTTGAGCAATATACAATACTTGATAGTGTGCTCAGCACATTATATAATTTTTTTCTTTTATGGCATATTTTGCATAAAGAAAATTTTCTATTACAGTAGATGCTCTTCAGTGATTGCTGTTATAACAATAATACCTCCCATAATGGGCTATTTCATAATCCATGACACTATTTTATTCATATTATCTCATTTGTTCCTTGCTGAGGTTAATAGCATTTTTAAGAAGACGAAATTAACGTAAGGAATGTCTGTGGCTTGACCAAAGCCAAATATGAAATAAATATAGATATAGAGACTTGAACCTAGATTTTCAGACATCTAATTCTGCACCCTTTTATATTTTGTTAGGTCTTCAAAAAATGACACATTCCAAAATGCTCTAAATTTTTCACTAGATACAGGGTGTCTCACGAGGGTACCATACACCTTAAATTTTAATCACTGATGTTACTCTGCAAGGGCGTCTTTGAAACTTGTTATATTTGGGAATGAGGGTGTTATCATTATTATTTTCTGGTGAAAGGAACTTTACTCCTGCCCTACAATTGCCTGTGCCTTTAAGTACCTTAAAACACCAAAGGCCCTGAATCCATACCATCATAAAGTAGGCTGCTAATTTGAATATCGCTTAGGAACTCTGAATACCCTTCTCATCATCCACCTCAATTATAGCCAAGTGAAAAAGACAGGAAAGTGCCTCTCAGGCACTAGAACCAGAGAAGGCCTCAGGCAGGAGTTCCTGTGATGCCTGCACAGCTGTATTGGGTAAAAGCTATGTACTAATAATTTCTGCATATGTCTTCTAAATATTTTTTTAATTCATGTCTGCCTTTGTGTATTCTTTATTACTGAAGACAGAGGATTTGTCCGTTAGCTTTAGCTCAGTGGACTATGAGATGTCATCTGCTGTCCCAGTAGAGAGGTAAACAGAAGGCAAACGTCCTGGAATTTGAGCTTGTTTGGTAATTGGGTGAAATTCGGAATCTTATAATGTGTTAGAATCAGTATCAGTATACCCCTTGGCAGCTTCATTGCCAGAAGTGTGGACTGTGAATGGATTAAAGTTAATTATACAGACACAGAAACTTATATTATTGGGATATGGAAGTGTCCTCAAACACACACACACACACACACACACTCTCTCTCTCTCTCTCTCTCTCTCTCTCTCTCTCATATGCATTTTCCAGAATACTTTGTAAATAGTTATGAAAATATGGTCATTTTCTGCCCAAGGAGATTTAAAGAAGAATTGGTTGAAGCTTCCAGAAAATTATTTTCTACCCTCCTTCACTTTTCCTGTATCCTGCTGGAACACTAAAAGACTTCTTGACCATGTGTCTACTTTGAATACAAGCCAGACACTACAGTGGAAGGAGAGAGAGAAGAATTGGATGTCCCTGCTAACAAGGTTACTATGGCAGCTCAGCTCCCTCTGAACATGCGTAGCTTGTTTCAGTTTTTAGCTCATTAGCTACAGACTCACTAGACTGCCATATTCCCCTTGCTACTCTCGGATTTCCAGAGCTCAGGATAAAAATGTATCTGCAGGAAAAAAAGTTAAACGAGTGTAAGAATATTCAGTGACTTAAGGGAGGAAGAGCAAGTAGCTCCTACAGAGACAGGTGCATAGGTAGTTCATTTTAAACTCATGACCTCTGTGGTCTGAACCCCTAGGTTTGTGACTCAGCTTCACCTATTATTATCTGGATGACACTGACTAAGTTATTTATACTCTTCTTGTCTCAGTTTCTCCACATGTAATTTTGATATAATAATCATACCAACTTCAATTGTTGCTGTGAAAAATAGGTAAAGTTATATCTTTAAAGTAATTACAATGGCTTCTGACATAAAATTAATATTCAACAAATATTGATAGTTATAAATATTATTAACAGTTAACAGAATAGGCAGAAGAGAATTTCAATGAAAAGAAAACTCTCAAAGATATATAACTTAAAAGCAAAAAAATAATCTTTCTGGAACTGAAAAGTAAAAACTCATCATCAGGGACAGAAGTAGGATATAAGATGAGCAAGAGGAAGATATTTCTCACAGAAGAGGGCAACATGTGAGACAGCAGAAAGAGTTTACCAATATGATAAATAAGCGAATAATAATGACTACTTTGTGGGATGTTTGTTATAAGATTTTAACAAAATAATACATATAAAGTGGTTATCATATTACTTTGCAATTAATAACCTCTCATTAAACATTATTTATTAATTGGCTAGATAAAGGCTTCAGTTTTAAAATTGCTAATAGTTTCTAAATTCACAACCATATTAATCGAGGGAAAAGACATGGATATTAATATTTCTTGATTAAATCCTAAATGCATATCTATAATGGGCAAAATTTTAATAACTTCTAAAATAGAAAAAAAAAATTGCACTGTTGTGACTAGCATTTTTAGCCCCAGAAAATTTTTTCCTTTCTTTTAGCAGCAGTTCAAATGGAAGAAAACCATCCAAGAATAGACTAGAGTCTGGAAATGTTCAAAAAAAGAAAAGTGAAGCAAGATATTTTCTATCTGATATTAACATTTTCTATAATGTTACTGCTAAAAATGTGCATTATTTACATTGAAATTATTTTTTAAAAATCATTAAAAATAACTAAATTATACAGTTATAAACCAAGGCATTTATCTAAGCAATATACGGCAAAGATGATTTTTCAAATTTGTGGAAAATGATGGTGATTTTAGTAATTTTTTTAGCATAATTTGCCATTCATTTGAAAGTTATAAAAAATGAAAGAGGGAGGTCCTTATAGAATAAATGAATATTTATGTTTTAAAAAACAAACAAACATTTGAAAATTATTTAAAATAATCATTTACACTCTGAAAGAATATTTTATTAGGCAAGGGTCATGAGTCAAAGTCATGGGTGAAGCATATTTGGTACATGAAAAAAATTACATAAAATTTCACCATAACCACAGTCTAAGGAAAAAAATGGAGAAATTGTTTACAAGATATGTATTAGAGATTATTATTCCTAATAGTCAACTAATTCAAATAGAATAGGCAAATAGCCTCTATATGGGAGATTGGGCATCCTTCTTTGGGAAAATGCTTGCCTAATAGATGGATTTCAATTTGGCATAGTCCAGGGAAATAGCCTGGTGCCCGTACCATCACACCAAGATGAGGCCTATCTCTCTGTGCTTCCCATACAGTTCCCAGGGCTTTATGGAGCTTACTAGTGCCTCAATACCAAACAAAGAATGGTGGTCAAGTCAACAGGCATTCCAATAAATTTTTCTACATAAATGACAGATAACAAAAGAGATAACTTGAGAAAATTCAAGATTAGTGCAGAATTTTAATGGAACTATTAGATTCAAGGTCTGCAAAATCTAAGAGAAGATATTGCATCTATAAAAAATGCTGTTAAAGAAAAACTTTTTTAAAAATGCACAATTTTGGAAATTGCACAGCTGATTACAAACACTGAAGGGTTAGAAGATAAAAAATGAAAGTAATAGTTTGGAATATAGAACTAAAATGTAGACAAATGGAAAACAAGAGAAAAAATAGACAGTACTACAATAAATCAAATATTCAATTAATAGGAGCTTCTGAAAATACTACAGAGAAAAGCTGTTAGGAGATTATCAAAGAAAAATATGTAATAGTTCCTCCCTTAACCACGAGAAATACATTCTAAGATTCCCTATAGTTGCCTAAAACCAAGAACATTATAGAACACAATTGTCGTCAATCAGAACTCATTTCTATTTACGTCTTTCACCTAAAAATTGAATGTCTTTTTCATCATAAGTAAACGCTTAACCATGCACTGTGGTCATAACTTTTACAGTTTGAGGTGTGACAGTAACACTAGGATGAATTCTTTTTTCCTTCTTCATAATTTCACAAATATATTTGTTCTCTTCACTTAACAACCTATGACTGTTCAAATATAAGCCAGGTACTAAATTATCTAAGAGATAATCGCTAAGTGATTATTTCTAATCACTGAACAATCTATGATTTTTTTTTTTCTTTTAGTCAAGAACTTTTATTTTTTCACTTAAAGAAAGCACTTTAAGACTTCTCTTTGGCATACGTGAATGATCAGCATCATTACTCTCGTGTTTTGGGGTCATGATTAAGTAAAATGAAGGCTTCTTGAATATAAACGTTGAGGGATACTGTGAGGGTTGATCTGGATAATCTAGAGAGCTAAACAAGTGACTAACAGTTTGATCTGTTTACAGCATGGCTACACTGGACAAGGGATGACTGACATCCTGAACAGGAAATTTAAAACTTACAAATCATTTATTTTTGGAAATTTTCAATTAGTATTTTCAGACTTCGGTTGACCTCAGGAAACTGAAACCATCAAAAGCATAACCACAGATAATAGGGGACTACTGCATAAGAAAATGCATTAAAACTGAAAAGCATGAATTTTCAGACTGAAAAATTTCAGACTGTTTCTAACTCAGTAAATTAAAATAAACAAAATGAATAAAAACATCAACCTCAAAGTTTACCCTTATTAAATTTCAACAACTAGGAGATTGAAAGAATATCCTAAAAAACAGCAAAAGTGAGAAACAGAAAATCTTTCCGACATAAATCTTACTTACCCTGTTAATTTTTATCATTTGTTAGGTAAGTAAATTTACAGTTACATACAGTCTCAGATTTTTATATTTATTTGTTGGATTGTCTGTTATTTAACATTATCCCTTCCACTTCACATTCTCCTATACATCTTGTGGGATAAAATTGTGAATGAGATTTTCTAGACCTTCTTGCCAGTAAAATTTGAGTTAGATGCTGCCTTTGATGTACTATTATGGGAGCAGTGGGCAGATGCGAGGACAGCGAGAACAAAGTTTGCAGTGGATTCTGTGCTAATTGCTCCAAATCACTCATTTTGGTTCTTTAAGCAACAAACTCCTTACACCTCAGTTCTCCTGGAATCCGCAAACTGATTTTACCTTGAAGTTTGCTCTTCCAGCTTTGGCATGCTTGGAATCTAGATTGCTTTGTTTTCCTGATGACGCCCTCTGTAACACATATCCCATGCAAACATTCCTAGGAAGATTAAATGAAGAAGAGAGGAAGAGAAGGAGGAAGGAAGGGAGGGAGGGAGAGAGGGAGGGAAAAAATAAGGAAGTTTATTTATTTATTTATTTATTTATTTATTTATTTATTGGAGATGCAGTCTCGCTCTGTCACCCAGGCTGGAGTGCAGTGGCACAATCTCGGCTCACTGCAACCTCCGTCTCCCCTGCAGTCTCGCTCTGTCACCCAGGCTGGAGTGCAGTGGCACAATCTCGGCTCACTGCAACCTCCGTCTCCAAGGTTTAACCAATTCTCTTGCCTCAGCCTCCTGAGTAGCTGGGACTACAGGCACACACCGCCATGCCCGGCTAATTTTTTGTATTTTTAGTAGAGACGGAGTTTCACCGTGTTGCCCAGGCTGGTCTAGAACTCCTGAGCTCATGCAGTCCACCCACTTCGGCCTTCCAAAGTGCTAGGATTACAGGAGTGAGCCACCACGCCCAGCCAAAATAAGGTAATTTTAAATATCAAAGGTAGAGAGGTTGCTCAATGAAGGAAATACAATCATAAAAATATTTAAATTTTTCTGTGAATAATATGTAGTCATAAGGATGAACCATATTTTAACCTAAAATTCTTTGTGTGTACATATGTGTGTGTATATATATAGTGTGTAATAAGAAAAGGGAAGGGAATGTAAATTAGATAATTTCTCATCTTGCAAAATTGGAAGACAATAAACAGTGTTCGGTATTGAAAAACCAAAAAATAGTATTAAAAACATTTTAATGCAGAAGTAAATATTTGAAGAACTATCTAAATAAATAACAACTCGAAATACTTCCTTGTCATTTTCCATCACCTAATCACCATTAACATATAATTTATTAATTAGTTGAAGCTTTTTTGTTTGTTTCCTTTTTGGTAGAGTTCCCTCCCTTGAATGTTTTGTTTCTGAAAGCAGAAAAGTTAGCTGTTTTATTCTTTGCTGTATTTCATATCTATGTACTAAGAATAGCACCTGGCATTCCATAAGTATTTGGTGAATAAATGAATGCCTGAAAAGGTAAAAGTGGTTGCCTATGGGGAATGTGAGTCAAAGTGTGGCTTAGGCCAAATACGGCTTCTTTTCATTATAAGGCAAGTAATATGTTTTGAAATTTAAAATTATGTATGTATATGTTTATAATAAAATTGTAAATATATTTTGAAAAGATTGTTTACCTATGAAATGTCCAGCTAACTGAAAAAAAAAAAAAAACAGGTTATGAGGCAGTGTGTAATTTACGAGAAAATAAACGTAATAGCCTCAAAATCTCTGCATATATACATAAAGGACATAGGAAAAGTGTAGCAGAGTGCACACTCAACGGTTAATATTGATCACTCCCAAGAGATGGAGCTAGACTGTGGTAAAGATAACTGAAAAATTTTTGTGTTTGTATGCATATCTCTACTGCTTAATTTTTTGCAAATTTCATGAGTCACTCTTTTAATTATATAAATGCAACATTCAATTGTGTTTCTAAAAATATTTTTCTTTACGATCCCTGGAATGATGACATAACTTTTGTTACTTCATGTCTTTGTAAAAGTCTTTAATTTATTCCAGACTTCTCCCTGATTTCAGAATCAAATAGAGCATGCGATCAAATAATTAGCACATAGAGGTGTTTCTAATGACCTTTCTGTAAGCGAGTGATGAGTTCTGAATAAAAATAACGTCTGGGGATACATGTTTGGGGAGCTGGTGATGGCAGTAGCAGGAAGCAGATGCAAGTTATTCAATATACTTAATCTAATGCAACTGCTTGAGAGACTTTCGTGATTGTATGAGTTTCAGAACAACAACAAAACACTTCAGGAATGTTCATTTCATCATACCTGCAATGTTTCATGGAGACAGAAACAAAGACAGCACAGAAGCAAGTGTCTTGCTTATGTGTGTTGAAAAATGTTGCCATGATGCGCTTCACTGCCATGTAGATCAGCTTGTAAGATTTGGAGTATTTGAAGTGTTACATTAAAATAGGAAATGTTAGTTGTTCTGATAGGGTTTAATCAAATTATTTCCTTGAAGGTGCATTTTTTTATTATTAAGAATGAACATGTTGACGTAAGGTGTGATAGGAGTACGGAGCAGTGTTTCTGTTTGTGCTGGCAGTGCATTATGTTCCCATCATGTTTTCAAATTTCATTTACAGATAAGCATTGTGAGTAATTGTAGCATGAAGTGGTAATCTACTGATGATATATGAGAATAGAGAAACAAATTAAAAACATCATTCAATTGAAATTTTAAACTGTATAGTGGTAGAGGGCTGTATTTCCAAATGCACAAAGAATTCTCACTTGAAAAAAAATTGCACTCAAGTCATTGTATGAAATTTTATCTTTAATAAATGTTAAGTATTTCTACTGGTAGTAGATTAACATATCATTGAAGATAACATATTTTAAATTTTTATACAAAAGCTTTATTAGCCTGTAAAAAAGATAGTTTATGTTTCTAATTTACGTGATGCTTTAGAATATTATATTTTATATAGTATTTGGCTATAAACCAAATATGATAGTTATAGTATATTTTAGTGCTCTTCTTGCTCACATAGTATAAAGCAAAAAACTCATAAAAAGTTTAATTGGATGTAAACATTCAATTAATTTTGCATGCAAAGAAATTTTAAAATATTAACATTAGGTAAGTAGAGATATTTTTTAAAAGAATGTAATAACTGCAGGTTATATAGTTTAGTGACACCTAAACCTGGTTCATCATTGTACACTTTTAGAGAATTCCCCAGGCTCATACTAGCCTATATAGTTTGATTCTTTACATTTGGGCTGAGAAACCTGATTTTTTAAAAATAGCTTCTAGGGTGACTTTAATTATGATAATTTTTTTTTTTTTTTAACATTTTGGGTAGAGGTTAGCTTTCCTCATGTATAGATGAGAAACTGAAGACCTAGAAAATTAAGACAAATGTTTGATGGGAGATTAGAGACTTGTTTGCTAGTTTGCTATGTGCATAGCATCTTGGTCACTGTGTTTTCCAGTGGTGAAGAGTAGTCACACATTTTGAGGAAGTATAATATGAAAACAATAAAAATGAACATATACATCACAGAATATTGACCTGGAGAGAAAACTCAATATATTTATTTTAGCAATGATGGGAAACTTTTACCCTTAATATAAAGGAAGTTCCCAAGCATATGAGCTCTTCCTTTACCTAATGAATTGCCAATATTACCTTGATATAAAACGGAAGATGAATATCAATAAAACAGTAAGTAAATTTTAATCTTTCTGAGTTTCCTTAGGATTTTTATTTACTATTTCAGACAGCTTCTAATGATATCACTAACTTTATACTTCCCCAATTCCTTGTTGCTTAGTGTAATTTCTACTGAGAGGAAGTTTAAAAACAGATCGCATGGAAGCTGAATATTCGCTAAACATTTACACCTAGAATGGTAGAATTACATGATGATTTTATCATTAGTTACTTAATTAACCAATCACATGTAGATATGTGAGATTTTGTCGAAAAACGTAAAAAACAATCACTCCACAAAAAAAGAAAATTATTTAGCTTGATTGAACAAAAAAACGTGGTCTTGGGCAATTTATTTAATCTCTAATTCTCCATTTTCTCATATGTAAAATGGAATTATAGTAAAAAAATAACTTACAGGTTTGCTGTGAGGAATGGTAGACATGGAATTCCAGGCCTCAGATTTTCTTTATTAAAACTTGCTGTAAGGAACAGCAGACATGATGATATCTCCAGCCGTCACCTTCTGAACATATCACTGCATTTGTAATGAACCATGCTTGACCAGAATGCTTCCAGCCAATGACTTACCATGACGGCAGGTCTAGTGCCCTGCCATCCCTGCAATATTCAGCACTTCACTTACTGACATCTTTGGCTCATGGACTCCCTATTTGACTCACTGAATCTTTCTTAGAACTGTGCTTCAATCTGCAACTCTTCCTGTCCAACTATTCTTCCTTTCCTCTCTCCTTTCACAGATGTCATATTTACTTTGCAGTCTGTAGGCTCTCCTTGCATACTTCTGCTTCTTCACCTTTATCCTACACAGGTATGAAAATAATTTAACATTCATAGTATATTCAGAATATTGCCTGTACATAGTAAACACTATACAACTGTTTCTTATTAAAAAAAGAAAGGTTTTGAATTATACCATGAAAAAATTATATTATATATATTTGCGATAGATAAACGCAACAGAGAAATAAAAACTGTTCTTGAACATGTCAAAAATGTTATTACTGGCCATTTTACTATCAATATTATTTTGACAATTGAGTTTCCAAGCTTTTGGCATAAAGAGTAAGTGGTAAATGTATTTATTCTAACAAGCAGTTATATTATGGCTACTTTAACTTTGTACAAAACCTTTTGCCTAGTGTTGAGAAAAGGAACCTGTAGAGCAAATAAAACATTCTAACCTCAGAGCTTCCCAAGAACTGTATTTAATGGCTCTGGTTTATTTAACTTCTTAGAGCATTAACTGAGAATTTAACAGTTCATATTAGGCATTGTGCTGTGGTGAGCAACTATCAATGAGACAAAACTTTGAACTTTGAACAATTTTCTTTCCATTTAGTTAGGGGAAAGGAGGGAGAGATGCATAGAGCTAAACAGATAGAGAAGAGTAAGTAACAATTAATACAAATCAGAACATACAACTGCTTGTAATCAAAGGAATGCAACATGATTTATAAAAGAATATTTGTCCTTAAAATTGTATTAAAAATAATATGATCTCTCCCAAATGATTTTCAGCAATTTACATAATTTTTAAAATTTCATCAACACTTGCTCTGCAAATTCTATAAAACATTTGTATTTATTGAATTTTCTTATGCAAAGCTTGCATACAAAAAAATCCAGTTTCTCTCTAATTCATTTCAAAGATTTTCTTATTGCTCATTTAGAATTTGATCAACATAGGTAACTGGGTGAATCGCAAGACGCTTCATGCTCTGGTGGTGAAGCAGTAAAATTAGATTTGAGTCCTGAAACTTCCATTTAATAAACTTTGTGGTCACATGACTTTTTCAAGTCTAGCCTTTTTATTGTTAAATAATAATATATATTTTAAGTGTTAATAATTAAAAACTTTAAAAAATTACCAAGAAATGTTACCCATGTTAGTTTTCTTTATGTACATTCCTTTCTATGCATTTTGTCCTCCTCTATGCCCCTAGGATAAAATTGGTGGTTAATCCATCTAAATCTGCTTCTAGCCTAAAACACTCTTGGGTTACAGTAATTAATCTTGTGTTGGTTTTCAGGCTCATTACTCAAACTGATGAGGCCTTTAGCAAAGTTAAAAATAGAGAATTGTGCTGAATAGGAAGGAAATGAAGGATTTGGACCAATTTCTTGTTTTGCAGGTCTTTCTTTGTAGTCTCATTGGGCTTTAATGCTCTCCTCATTGCTCTCTGAGGCCTTACCTGCCCACGGAGAGTGGGGAACCCAATCAAGTCATTGCAAGGTGACTCCAGCTGGAGTGTCTTTCTACTATGTCACCATCTCTAGTGATCTACCGAGAGCTAGAGCTTGAGGAAGCAACTGAAAATAGTATGTGTCTACTAGATATATACACACAACCACTTCACTGATCTTCTGGGAGGAGCAAAAGCATACAGAAAATTCAACAGAAGAAGAAAAAGGAAAAACAATGGCAAGTTGTTTCACAGTAAGCAGGTACACGCAAACCTAACACCAAAAGCCAGGGGAGCTCGGAGCTCCCCAAAAGAGGCTGAAAAATCTGGTTTCTTAGGAAGAAAAATATTTAATAGGGACTTTATAAACAGAAGCAATAGCTTTGGCATCTTCAAGACAGTAGCTCCTCACACTTGCCCTCCAGAAAGTATCCTGTATACAACACATTTTTAGGATAAAATATGTGCAGCTGGTCATGTCTCAGACTTTCTTACTGAAACTTGTGACCACTGGGAGTTTAGATAAGCACCTTCTTGAGGGGTTAGTTGTGTTCCATTGATTTAAGACCTAGCGCAGAACACCTTGGTATGCAGGGGTCAAACATTGGTCAACATCGTGGTTTTGCTTGAAAATGTTGTCACTCTTGCCATGCAACAGGCTTTTTCCCTACACAAGCATACCTCATTTTCTTGTGATTTGCTTTATTGGGCTTCACAGATACAGTGTTTTACACAAATGGAAGGTGTGTGGCAACTCTGCATTGAGCAAGTCTCTAGATGCCATTTTTCTAACGGCCTGTTCTCACTTCTTATCATTTTGTCTCATTTTGATAATTATTATAAGATACTAAACTTTTTAATTATTATCATATCTGTTATGGTAACCCACATTCAGTGATCTCTGTTGCTAATATTATAATTGGACACCACAAGCCAAACCCATCTTAGACTGCAGTCTTTGTCCATAAATGTTGTATGTGTTCTGACTGTTCCACCAACTGGCTTTTCCTCATCTCCCATTTTCTCCTCAGGCCTACCTATTCTCTGAGACATAAGAATATTGAAATTAGGCCAACTAATAAGCCTACAATGGCCGCTTACAAATGAAAGGACATTTAGCACATCTCTCACCTTAAATTAAAAACTAGAAATGATTAAGCTTAGTGAGGATGGCATGTTGAGATGTTGAAAGCCAAAACAGGCTAAAAGCTAGGCTCCTTGTGGCAAGCAGTTAGCCAAGTTGTAAATGCAAAGAAAAAATGATTAAAAATATTTACTCCTGTAAACACATAAAATAGGAATGCTAATCAGACTTATTGCTGATATGGATAAGTTTTCAGTAATGTGGATAGAAGATCAAACCAGTCACAACATTCCCTTACGCCAAGCCTAATCCAGAGCAAGGCCCTAACTCTCTTCAATTCTATGAAGACTGAGAGGTAAAGAAGCTGAAGAATAAAAGTTGGAAAGTAGCAGACGTTGGTTCATGAGATTTAAGGAAAGAAGTTATCTTCATAACATTAAGGTGTAAAGTGAAGCAGCAAGCGATTATGTAGAAGCTGTAGCAAGTTAGCTAAAAGACAGAGCTAAGACGATTGAACGTGGCTGCACTAAATAACTGATTAATGTTATATACGATCATGTGGGGAAAAGATGTCATCTAGGACTTTCATAGCTGGAGAGGAGAAGTCAGTGCCTGGCTTTACAGTTTCAAAAGATAATCTGACTGATTCTCTTGTCAGGGGCTAATATAGCTGGTGATTAAGTTGAAGCCAATGTTCATTACCAATCTGAAAATCTTGGGGCCCCTGACAATTATGCCAAAATCTATTTTGCTTGTGTTCTATCAATGAAAAAACGAAACCTAGATGTCAACACATACATTTACAGCATGGTTCACTGAATATTTTAGCCATGTTTTGAGACCTAATGCTCAGAAAAAAACGTTCCTTTCAAAATACTACTAAGCATTGACAATGCATCTGTTCACCCAAGAGCTCTGATGAAGACATACAAAGAGATTAATGTTATATTTATGCTTCCTATTGCAGCATCCATTCTGTGGCCCATGGATCAAGGAGTCATTCTTATTTTCAAGTCTCATTAAGAAGTACATTTCATAAGGCCATAACTGCCGTAGATAGTAATCCTCTGATGTATCTGTGCAAAATAAATTAAAAACCTTCTGGAAAGGATTTACCTTCCTAGATGTCATAAGAACATTTGTGATTCAGGGGAGAAAATCAAAACATCAACACAACAGGAATTTGGAAGAAGTTTATTTCAACTCTCATGAGTGACTTTGGGGTGTTCCAGACGTCATTGGGGGAAGTAACTGCAGATGTAGTAGAAATAGCAGGAGAACTGTAATTAGGAATGAAGCCTAAAAATATGACTGAATTGCTGTAACCTCATGAAAAAACTTTGATGAATGAGGACTAACTACTTATGGAGGAGGAAAGAACATCGTCTTTTGAGATAGGATCTACTATCTATCCATAGGTGAAGATGCTATGGACATTGTTGAAATGATGAAGGATTTAGAATATTATATAAACTTAGTCCATTAAGCAGGGGAAAGATTTGAGAGGATTGATTTCAACTTTGAAAAAAAAAATCTACTGTGGGTATAATGCTGTCCAACAGCATTGCCTACTACAAAGAAAACTTTCATGAAAGGAAGATTAAATTGATGCAGTAAATTTCATTGTTGTCTTATTTTAAAAGTTGCCATAGCAATCCTGACCTTCTGCAAGCACGACCCCAATCTATACAAACTCCAGTAACAGATCACCTTTACCACATCAGTTAACAGCAGTATTCTATGGCACTCTTGCTACATGACCCACTCGAGTTGGATTTGGCTCTTTGTGTTCCTTAGGACAATGGAAAGTGAATGAATATAATATGCACCAAGCACAACCCAATACCTACAAACCATGTGCTTGCATGGATGTTCTTGACCTCTTGCAATTTTGGCCTCCATTATGAGAAAAGTTGCTCTAGAAAGCTGCTGCTTTAAGTATGAAGATAAAGCCAAACTGAACGTGACCTGCAATCTGGAGATAAGTGTAGTGAGCACAGGAGATAGCAATTGAACAACTGCCATGAATCTGCCAGTCACATCATTTTTTTATGAGTAAAATACGACGAGTTATATTCCTCTAAGATATTGAGTTAAGATCTAATTTCATTGCAGCAAAAATTTGTATGAAAGTTCATCTCAGCCCACTTCTCCTGATTTCATGTGCTCAAACAAAAATTGCTTACTTTCTGTATCCCTAAAAAACTAAGATCCATTCTATCAGTTTGTAATCTTTGTTCTTTGATCATTAATGAGCACTTCTTTCTCTGTATCAAATAACATGTTCACATAAAGACTTGTAAACAAATGTTTATAATAGCCTTAGTAGCAATGACCAGATGCTGGAAAGCCTCAAGTGTCTGTAAATAGATGAATGAATGAGAAAATTCTTAGGTACACATACAATGAAATACTACTTAATAAAGACACTGATTTATACCACATGGCTAAATTTCAAAATAATAACAATGAATGAAAATGCCACATAAAAAGTGTACATACTCTATGATTCCATTTACATGAAATTGTAGAAATGCGAACTGTAGTTACCGAAAGCAGGTCAGTTATTGCCTAAGGTGGTGTGGAGAGAATGAGATTGATTGCAAGCGGACAAAAATAAACTTTTCAGGTTGATTGAAATGTTGATTCTCATGAATTTGATCAGAGTTTCATGGGTATATCCATGTGTCGGAACACATGAAATACATTTTAAATATTTGCAGTTTGTTTTAAATCAATTATATATCAATAAAAATGTAAAATCTAATGCAGATTTTATGTTCTATCCCATAGATATATATCTCTGTTCATTCCAAAATAAAATAATATTTTAAATTACATAGTAAAATTATTTGACTTATCCACCTAAAAATTATTTAACTTATCCTCCAACCAAAAGTTTAAAGTATTCCTTGCATTTAAATAAGTGAAGATAATTGTATTCTCCTTTTGCCTGTAAATCTATTATAAACACGGTTCGTGTTCAAGAAAACAAATATTCAATTGCACAAAAGTGAATGAAATAAAGAAGAAATGTCTTACATTGTAGTCCCTTTTCATACCCACTGCTCACAAGTAAATTCTTCGTAGAATTTCTATTTGTTAATATTAGCATGTATTACCTTCAAAGCTTCTAATATATTATTCCATATTCTACATTATAGATAATAATTCTTCATTATAATGATATAGTGTATCATATGGTATTATATGTAATTATATAAAATTATATTATTATAATCTCTAACTTTATATTTAATTTATTTAAGTTTTATTTGTTTTATCCCCACAGTGTATGTTGAGAGTTTTCCTTACCAAGTCAGTTAACTATGGCTACATAGCAAATCACTCCGATTGCTTGCCCGTAGGTCTGTAATGAGTTGGCAGATCAGCAGGGGTGAAGGGAAAAGGATGGATGAGGGGTGAGGAGGTGCTGACTAGCTCCAAGTGTTCTTAATCTAATGTCTGGCATTTAGCTAGCTTTGGGCTAGGGCAACAGTGGTTCTAGGCTGCTGGGTAGCTGGTCCACAGTGGTACTCGGCTGTTGGGTAGCGAGTTTAGCAGACTACCTTGGGATTATCCACATTATCAGGGTTTTGGAGTGGCAAGAAAGCAAGTTCCAAAAGCATGCCTTTTTCAAGTCTTATCTTGTTATGAATTCATTATTTTCTCAGAGATCAAATGGCACAGGTCAAAGCCCAGAGTCAGTGTGGAGGATACTACCCAAAAGGTGGATGCAGATCGGGGGGAACAAATCAGAAGCCATAACTACAACAATCGATTTCTCTCTGCCCTCTGACTCCAGTTATGTACTTCTAAATCTGACTCAGAGAGGCACAGCTTAGATTCCCTCTCAGGAACATGTTCCTTGTTTAGCTGTTGGGAGTCTGGTTAATTTCTTATATCTAGTGATTAATTCCTTCCGTTCCCATGCTGTTTAGTTGAGGTCACATTCTTTTTGGAGTGGCCCAAATCACTGACTAAGACTAGAGTAAGAAGCCTAACTATTTCTGTCTACCACGAGACTTTATCAATGGGCAGTCTTTGCTCAGGAGCTCACTGCTGAACTGGCTTGTTCATACCTCATGATTCTAAAGAGTCGATTTTCTAGTGTAAACTGGTCCAGATGATTTGCTCACATATCTGTAAGCAGTTTCCAAGTCAGCTTGGGCCAGTTGGTCCTGGAGGGCCCCACTCTAATATCTTGCAGTTGATAACCTGTCACCTGGGGCCACAGCAACTCCTGGGACTAGGTGTGTCTCTCTCATCACCAGAAAGTAGAATATTACCAACACCTAGAAGTCCCCTCAACCATCTTCTATTCAGTATCTCCCATGGGAAAACACCTTCTTGATTTCTAACACAATAGATTAACAAACAGTACAATATTAACTTTGAAAGATAAGTTCAGGAGATGTTTGGAGAGATAATAATATAAACCAATTAGGTTTTCAATAATTTGACAAAAAAAAAAAAAAAAAGAATGTGAAAGGAAAACTGACATAAAGGGCAAGTTGAACTTGAAAAGGGAAAAAATCATGCATATTTCTATTTATTCTCACTGGGAGGAATATAATGTCAAATGACCAAATTGCTTTTGTAAAAGTGGTCCATAGGTTAGGTTATATTATAATAAGTGTGGTTTCATTTTCACAATGCCATTTATTTCCTCAGGGTAGCAAAAAACAAGGACAATTTTTAGCAAAACTAATAATGCTTAAGGAACAAATCCTTCCTGTTCAAGCTGTTAGGGGATACAGATGGCGTGGTGCAGATAAACACAATTTTAACCTTGCATTTTTCAAGGTTTTATCAACTATTATACTCATCTATGCTGTGGGGGAGTTCATTCTCTGGGAGTGTAATAGCAAAGATTTGCCTCCCTAATATTCTGGTCCATCTAATAGAGAAATTAGAGCCACCATTAGTCTGGAAAGAGCTTTGCAGAGTGAGTCA
This sequence comes from Mandrillus leucophaeus, assembly GCF_000951045.1. Lineage (NCBI taxonomy): Eukaryota > Metazoa > Chordata > Mammalia > Primates > Cercopithecidae > Mandrillus > Mandrillus leucophaeus. Next base: position 545,034 of record NW_012110874.1, on the reverse strand, counting down.
TTTAATGTCTAAAAGCTGATAAAGCCTTTTACCCAGATGGATGATGGGTATGCTTGTTGGCTGGCTTTCTAAAGTATGACTGATTAAACTGAGACATTTACTGAGTGCTTTTCTTTCTATTTTAAATCTCAGCAGAAAGGTCTTGCTCATGGATGGGCTATAAACTTAGTGATTCTGGCTACACATAGAGAATGGGCCAGGCTCAGGGCATCTTTCTGTGTGATGTTGGTTCACTATGTAACTGGTCCTGTGCAGCACTGGGTTACTTCCCTTAAACTACCTTCGTTTGTTAAGATAGTTTAGCAAAATATATTAATTGAATTTAATTCATAACACTGAACTATACATCTCTGTCATTGTTCTTGCTACTGAGAGACAATTAGACACAAGTTCTTCAATGGAGACTGTTTAGCTGCCTTTGGTGAGGATGACTTTCTAATGTTGGAAGGGATAGGAACAGGGCTCACAAAGTGACCTGTCCAAACTGAAGTTCCCACTGTGCAGTTTGGAAATAGTACTGGCTGCTGCGTCACTCCTTTCACATTCAGTATTTACCTGCTCATCCCCAAACACCCTATGTTAATGCTCCTTTCTTATTTTGTACTTTTGTGCTTCTTCCACTAGACTATACTTTTCCTTGAGGGTAGAGGCTCATTATGGGGGTTGTTGGGTGAATGTAAAAGCATGGGTAAAATGACTTGTAGTAGGTGTTAAAAAATTATTGTCTCCATTGTATTACATTTCCAAAATATAAATATTTACTAGTTATCTTCTGGATGAAAAGCATATATTTTTTCTTTTTTTAATTTCAAATATTTGATTTCCAGAGTTATTCCTGTGACTCATCAAGCGAGAGGAGCCCTAGACAAAATTATTATAATTAAATCATCAGTATTTTATATGTAAAGCATTGTTCTAAATGGTATAAATATGGACATATTTTCTTCGGTAAACTTGTTCTCCAAAAATCTGTTTCCCTTTGATTTCCCAACCAAAGAAAGACACATAATTACCAATTTCTCAGATACCTCATAACATTATGGAAGGCTGGTTAGGATAGTATTAATAGTTCAAAATAGGCAAGCTGAAGGTGGTTTAAAATAGGCGATCTGAAAGTGGTTAAGAATCGGCAATCTGAAGTTAGACTGAGTTTGAATCCCTGTACCAATATGGATTAGGTTCAAACCTTGGACAATAATATTCTTGTCCATAAACAAATATTATTATGATTATTAAATGATAGGCATATCACACAAATTAAATGAGTTAATTTGTAACTTAGCTAGAATTGTGCTTGACGTATACTAAACCCTAAAATGGTAAGTTTTTGAATACTTCCTAATGTTATATAGGGTTACATGATTGCATTAATCTGTTTTTGGCCAGAGACTGGGTCCTCACTTTTCTGATCCTTTCATTCTTCTTATCAAATACACTTATTCTACTCTTTCCTTGGCAAAAAAAAAACTGCTCTTGTTTCCTCCACTCCAAAAAATAAGTTCAGTTAATATGCACATATGTTTAAACAGACCTTTTGTGAATAAATCTATTTATGAGAATTCATACAAAAGGAAGTCAATGTAAAATTGATTTTAGGTCATATGGGAATTTTTTGTTGTTGTTTTCTTTTTTTTTTTTTGGAGACGGAGTCTGGCTCTGTGGCCCAGGCTGGAGTGAGCGGCGCCATCTTGGCTCACTGCAAGCTCCGCCCCCCGGGTTCCCGCCATTCTCCTGCCTCAGCCTCCCGAGTAGCTGGGACCACAGGCGCCGCCACCTTGCCCGGCTAGTTTTTTGCATTTTTTAGTAGAGACGGGGTTTCACCGTGTTAGCCAGGATGGTCTCCATCTCCTGACCTCGCGATCCGCCCACCTCAGCCTCCCAAAGTGCTGGGATTACAGGCATGAGCCACTGTGCCCGACTGGGAATTTTAATAGCACTCGAATTTCACCATGTGCTTCTTTTCTTAGCAATTGGCAGGGAAGAAACCAAACAAGGTATTTGTATACAAGCTCTCCTTTACCCGGTTTAAATTCCATGTTCTTTAAATGGTTTGATTGGATTCCATTACTAATAAGTGTGAATGTTTACCACAGGTTTGAAAACTAGTCTTTACCTCCCACAGTATAAAAAGTTACAATCACAGAAGGAATACTTGATTGCCATCTATAACTTGCTTTCAGATCACTGCCATTTTCAGCTAAAAAGAAAGAGGGGAAAAAGCAGGGCAAGGGGGCAAGGGGCTTTGTTAATAAGGAGTTAGTGAGGAAGTTGCACACAACACCGTCACTCATTCTTCTTGAGATCCAACAGAGTTATAAAACTGCATTTCACGGTTACAGAGTCTGGGAATGCAGTTGCCATCTTGGTAACTACATCCCAGACTTAATCGGGGTTGAAATGATAACTAGAATCTATTAATTTTTTAAGAAAATAAAGAAAAAATTTAAAAGAAGAAGATAGGTAGCTAAACATTTATCATAAATATTTAGATTTACTTACTTGTAATGAGATTAAATTGTGTATTTGCTATTATTAAGATCTAAAACATATCCTGTTCTTGGTGATACACACATGTTGACACCTCTTCTAGTGAGCTTTACGTGCCTTTAGAGAAAGGCATGTTACTAGTACTTCCTCACTTGCCAATTAGATGACCTAAGTTTTGATTCCTTTTTGGCCTCTGTGAAGCAACAAGCATGTCATTTAATCTTGGTGCACTTCAGTTTCCACCTTAATAGAAAGAGATTGGATCAGATTATTGCAATAACACATATTAGGTTTAAAGTTATATGATTCTAAACCTTGTCTCTTTGCAAGTATACAGTTGTAGATAGTTTGACATTATTTTAAAATTCAGCTAAAGCTTTGGATATTTCAAGATATCTAGTTATTTATTAACATATATTACAGATAAATGTAACTATTATTTTTTCTGTTTTGTCTAGAGAAAACAAATGCCACAGTAATCTGTGATGGCCTATATATTCATATCAACTAAATTTTAAAATTTTTTTATTAGTAATTTCATTGAAAATGTAGATCAAACTATGAAGCTTAAGAGAAAAAAGCATGTTCTTTCACTGTAGCATTATCATTGTCATTATTATTTCATGCTTTTTTTGGCCTCGTACTCTATAGACTGTTTACCATATTAAATTAGAAATCATAAATATAAGTATTTCAAATATTATTTCTTATAGTTATCTTCCTTTGTATTTCCCTTATTGCCTTATTGGGTTAGACTTTTACGCTGACCTGCAAATATTTCTGTTCAAATAGTTGAAATATATTAATGAGTTATGGTGTATGTTTTAGTTTTCAATGCTTTTTAATTTCAGATGGAATTTAACATATAAACAACCACCATAAGCAAATCTATTAATTTATAAATACATACATATTCATATATAAATATATATCTATTTATATTTATATATTTATTATATTTATATATAAATATTTCCTTATGTTTTACAATAATATATAAAACTATATTTTTTCTCTAAAATATTAATAAAACAAACTGAATAATCAACATTTGTTTTCTCAAGGAATATTTGTTATTTTAACAGAAATATAATTTACAATTCTGGGTTGTTTATTACCTCTGTGGAATGTGTTTGATTTTTCATAAATATATAGTATTTATATACATGAGCATTAATAAAATGTGTTTCATTTTGCAAAAGCACCTGGAGTATGTGTTGTCAACTTTTTTAAGGTGAGGCATCAGATCATGAAATTTCAGTTATCATCTAATCATAAATTCATCTTAGAGAAAACGTGTAGTGAATGCTCTATTAAACATGGCTTCATAACTGATCTCTCATAGGAGTGTATAACGTACTTCTAATTCTTTCTAAATATAATATTTATTTCCAAAAATTATTCATTAATAGCTCTAGAGAACATATCCTTTCTTTAGCAAAATATCATGACTGAAATAATATTACAAATAAAAAGTTTATAGCACATGTGTTGATTTTCCTTTCTGCCACTTACTTTACACTTTAGCACATGAAATCATTAAAGCATCATTTACATTTCCCAATTCAAATGCAAATTGTATGCTGGACATATGGTATGATAGCAAATTTGGCAGTCAGTACAGAAACGGAGTGTTATGGATTTCAACTTAAATGCCTTTATGGGGAAGGTCAAATGATATGTAGGGTTTCTCAAGATGACTGGATAGTTCTGATTAGTAACATCTCATCAAGGATGCTTCTAGAGGAGAAAAAACCTAAAGGTCATATAAATGTGGTCTTCTCTCTTCATAAAATTGGAAACCATTTCCTCGTATTTAAAACGTAAATAGTTGTGCATTTTTACTGTCATTCTTAAATTTAAAACTACATTTAGCGAGCTAAAAGAAATTTTATAAGTTTTTGTTCAAGAAATACATTTCCTATGTTAACAAATTGAAAAGTAGGTAGATATTTGAAGTAATTTTGAATAAATTAGCTTTAAAGTAAATAATGACCAAATGGTACCTTTTACGTACTAAATCATATTGTGTTTTTTGAGCTGAAAAATCAGCAAGAGTCAAACTGAATATTTTGTAAATGACAATTTGGTATAATCTTTTTCATTTCATATAAGATAATACATCATAGCTCTTTAAACTATTTTAAAACTCTGTCTAGAAATTTAACATAATCCTATGAAATATAATTAAAAAATTTTAAAGCTAAATAAATATTTTAATGGTTCCAAAGTTGATTCATTTAAAATAGCAATTATAGTATTAAGAGGTCGGCAGTTATGTAGACACAATTTCTCATGATCTAGAAAAAGCGAACTTTTGTGTTAGTCTTTATGAGTCCTTCTGTGGTCTGTGCTGATATAAACATTTGAGACAAACATGTTTAAATAGATGAGCTGGTTAAACAACACTTTATATACTTCAACTTTGTAGAAATGAGTACACAGGTAATTCACGTCTGTGTCTGACAAAGATTTGTTGTAATAGAGCCCCCAAAGTCTACCTTTTCCTAGCACATTGCTGTGCCCCTCCTTTCTTACAGTTCACTTATTGAATTGCCACCTATTAGAGGTTGAATTCTTTTATCTCAAAATTCATGTATTTAAGTTCTAACCACCAGCACATCAGGATGTGAACTTACCTAGAAATACATGCAAATGCAATTGGCTGAGTTAAGATGGGATCACTAGGGTTGGGCCCTAATCCAGCGTGACTGATCTCCTCCTAAAAGGGAAATTGGGACACAGAGATAGTCATGTATACAAGGAAGATGATATGAAGAGACATAGGAAGAAAATGGCCATCTACAAACCAAGGAGAAAGACCTAGAAAAGTTCCTTCCCTACACCCTTAAAAGAAACCAATCCTGCCGACACCTCCATAACTATGAGACAATGTATTTCTGTCTTTTAAGCTACCCAATCTGTGGTATTTTAATACTGGAGCCCTAGCAAACTAATATACCACTTGTGTTTATGTAACTTTCAGATCAGGCAAGCTCAATTCACTATGTAAATTGTCTCCACCATTTAGTATATGCATTTTCCTCAATGGAACCTAATCAGTTTCAACTCTATCCTCTATTTCCACTTACTGGGCTAATCCATTTGCCTTTTCTCTAGTCTTCTTCAGCCTAATTTCTTAGTGTTTGAAACAGATTCTTAATAAGTCAGATTTTAATGTAAATTATTTTGTGGAAATTTCATTGTGCCTTTAGATCCATCTGCATCTATTTAAATGAAGAATTTAAAGTCAAATAAAATTTATTCATTATTATTGGCCAAATATTTACTTGCTAGAAGGCAGAACACCCATCCTAGTTTGTCTAAAACTATGTAGTTTCTGAGGACATAGGACTTTCAGTGGTAGTACCAGGAAAGTCTCCAGGACCCAGGGAAATTTGGCACCCTACATCTTCATAAGTATGAAAAGACAGAGAGAGAAACTTGAAAAGATGAATGTTTCTGAGAGTGTGGTCTCATTGAGATCGTGAGACAAAGTCAGAACCTCAAGTGGCCAATACCTTTGGGAGAACGTGAGGAGCAATGGTATGAAAATTGAACTTCCTAGAGGCTAGTATTCCCCTCAAGAAACATATTTAGCTGTGCTAAATGGGAAAGTATCACACATCGGGGTCTGTTGAGGGGTCAGGGGAGCTGGGGAAGGGATGGCATTAGGAGAAATACCTAATGTAGATGACGGGTTGATGGGTGCAGCAAACCACCATGGCATGTGTGTACCTCTGTAACAAACCTGCATGTTCTGCACAGGTACCCCAGAACTTAAAGTATAATAATAATAATAAAAGTTAAACAAAAAGTGTTGTGAAAATTAGAGTGGGATTTTTTTTTTTGCTGTCTTTATGCTGAGCAGACAAAAATTAGAGTTCAGGTCCTATCAGTGGAATAGACCCAAAAAAGTGTGTTAAGTAGTCATCCGGAAACACTGCAGTAATGCACCTTGTAGAAGGAATAAAGTAACCACATTACCAAAACTGCAAACTAAGTGATCAGACCCCTCTTTAACTGGTAAAAAGGTGAAAGCTCTTGGGAAAACATAACACCACTTACAAATATTTTGAACACAACATATGTGATCTGATTTACAGTTTTTAGCCATGTCAAGAGACAGAATTTTTAACAAGTTATTCGATTAATCTGCCAGAAGACAAAAATGAGAGAAAAGACAGGGAAAAAGAAACTTAAAAATGAAAAGTTAAATATATAAAACATATACTAAAAGGGAATATAAGTTTTAATATAATTAATACAAATATACTGCTTCCTTAAAAGGAAAATTTCCGATTACACACACACACACACGCATGCACACACACAAACAAATCATGCATATGCTGCTTTAAGAAGACACACTTTGAAAATGGCACAGAGGTAATGACAGTCATGGGTAGAAACAGTAATAACATGAAAATATAAATTAAACAAAATTTGATTTGGCTATCCAGGTGTTATATAGGAATAGTTTAAGGCAAGAAGCATTGCCATAGATGTAAATAAAATAAACATTTTGTAAAGTATACTTCAGGTTATTGAGAGCTATCTCCCTGGATTGGGAATGACATAAGGATGCCCACTATCACCATTTCTGCTCAACATGCTACCGGAAGTTCTGGCTAATGAACTAAACCAAGAAAAATAACATATATAGGGCTTAAAAATGAAGAAGTATAATTGTCATAATCAGAAGGTAACTATTATCAATTTTTAGTATTTTATTTATTTTTAATTAACAGAAGTTATATATATATATACACACACACACATATTTCCTGCACAACAGATTGTTTAAAATATGTATACATTATTAAATGCCTAGTTTGAGTGAATTAACATATGTATTATCTCATATATGTATCATTTTTTGTAGTGAGAATGCTTAAAGTCTACTTTCTTAGCAATTTTCAAGAATACATTGTTGTTGACACAGTCACCATATCGTACATCAATTGAACTTATTCCTCCTGATGTAACTGAAATTGTGCATCCTTTGGCCAACATCTCCCCAACACCTCCTGGTCTTTCCAGACCCTGGAAACTACCATCTACCCTGCTTCTATGAGTTCGACTCTCAGATTCCACATACAGAGGTAATGCAGTAGTTGTCTTTCTGTGCCTGGCTTACTTCACTTAACATAATGTACCCCAGGTTCATCCTTATCATCAAAAATGATAAGATTTCCCTCTTTTTAAAGGCTTTTCCATTATGTATATATAACACGTTTGCTTTATCCGTTCATCTATGCATGGACACGTAGGTTGCATCTATATATTGGCTATTGTGAATAGTACTACGATAAAAATGGTATGTAGATATATGTTTTTCATACTGACTTCATTTCCTTTGGATATGTACCTAGTAATGGAATTACTAAATTGTAAGATTATTCTATTTTTAATTTCATGAAAGAAGTCCCATGTTTTTCACAATGACTGTACTAATTTACATTTTCAACAACAATGTGCAAGGGTTCCCTTTTTCTTGCCAACATTTATCTTTTGTGTATTTGATCATAGCTATTCTAACAGGTGGTGAGGTGATAAACTGTGGTTTTAATTTGCATTTCCCTGAAAATTAGTGCTATTGAGCATTTTTTCATATACCCTTTAGCCATTTGAATGTCTTTTGTTGAGAAATATCTGTTCAGATTCTGACTATTTTCAAGTTCTTTGTTTTCTTACTATTGAGTTGTTGGAGTACCTTATATATTTGGGTGCGAACTCCTTAAAAGATAAATTTTTGCTAATGTTTTCTCCCATTCCATAGGTTATCTCTTTTTTTATTGATTGTTTCTTTGGCTGGGCAGAAGCTTGTAGTTTGATGTAATTCCATTAATCTAATTAAGCTTTAGTTACTCAGTCCTTTTTTATTAGAAGGAATTCAAACAAAAAGTCTGTATCAAGTAAGTTTCCTTGAAATTCCCATGAAACTCATTTGGTTCCATCTCATAGGAAAGCTCTGGAGAGTATGGAAGATACATCAGACATAATGAGTCAAAGATAACTGGAGTATTTTTATACCCAATCCAATCAGCCTTTGGGAGGAGCTGCCCCTAATGCGCTTGATTTCACACACTGTGGGTCTCCTTATACCCATTTATAATGAGCTCTGGCAGCCTGAGGGCCATCCTCTAAGAAGGAGCCGCAGGAAGTGACATCATTTTAAGAATTGATGTGCATTAAAAAGATAAAAGCGGTTGCATAGGGAGGGATGCTGACAAAAATGACTTTTCTTAAATTTATTTCAGTATGTTCAAATTTATTTAATAATGTTTTTATCCATGTAGAGTTCCTGTATTTTGGGGGCATTAGAATTATTATTTTGTATAATATATAATTTTAAAACTACTATTTTTGCTAAAATATACATAGTTTATTTATGTTTGTATATTTGCCTTCTTTCTACCAAATCTGATAAATTTATTTATTCAAATAGATTACCTATGCAGGATTTTGGATTTATAAATAACTCATCTGTATTGAGTAACAAATCTGTGATAGGAAAAAAAAATTCAGATAATTATGATAGGAAAATGCTATCCCAAATTGCTATGACTTTATAAAGAAGTGCCCTGCTTTCATCCTCTATTTCCTCTTTATTTTTCACTCCCTGTTAGGTGGCCAGACTGTTTATAAACAGCCCCACCTGCCCTCTTCCCTCAGACATCTAACATTCTTTTCATGTCTTAGGCTTTCTGTGCCCCACCTTAAAGTCAGCATTAAAATATAGCTTTCAGGGGTGAATTATCTGAGAAAAAATCAGGCAGATTCATGGATTACCCTTTTACAAATTTCCTGTAAAGTCACCATCTTAATCCTAGGGAATAATACAAATAGTGGAAATTTCTGTTTCCTGTGTAGGATATGGAGGAAAAAACTAGGTTGAGGAGACATTTTTGAGTCTTTTTTTTTTTTTTTTAAACATCAAAACAGCTTTATTGTTGATATGGACATTTTTCACATTTTTCATGATCTGGATAGAAGATCAAACTAACACAATGTTCCCTTAAACCAAAATCAAATCCAGAGGAAGATTTTAACTCTCTTCAATTCTATAAAGGCCAAAAGAAGTCAGGAAGCTACAGTAGAAAAGTCTGAAGCTTCCAGGGCTTGGTTCATGTGTTTTAGTGAAAGAAGCCATCTTCATCATATAAAAGTGCAAGGTGGAGCAGCAAGTCCTCAACCAGAAAAAAGATGATGTCTCATCGAAGGCTCAGATGATTATTAGTATTTTTTAGCAATACAAAATAGCTAGTGAGGAAAAGTCAATGCCAGGTTTAAAACTTCCAAGGACAAGGCTGACTCTCTTCTGAGGGGCTAATCCAATGTTGACTTTAAGGTGAAGCCAATGCTCATGTATTATTATGAAAATCTTAAGGCCCTTGCAAATTACTAAAACTACTCTGAGTGTGTTCTGCAAATGCAACAAGAAATCTGAATGACAGACAGCATGTCTGTTTACAGTGTGCTTTAAAAAATATTTTAAGCCCACTGTTGAGACATACTACTCAAAAAAAAAAAGAAAAAAGGTTTCTTTCATTTCATTCGTTGATCACTGACATTGCACCTGGTCACTTGAAAGCTCTGAGGAAGACGTACAGAGACTGATGTTGTTTTCATGCCTGCTACCATCCATTGTTATTCCTTTGCTCCCAGCCAGATAATATAAAACCTGTAGGTTCTTGTCTAACAATGTGCATGTTATATCAAACAGAGCATTTTTCTGACTAAAATTTGGCATAGAAGTTACTATCAGTCACTTTATTGGAGAGTTTTGAACATTTTTCTCTGATGCCAAGATTTTAGAACAATATGAAAAAAATCTGAAACCTCATAAGCTTACACATGTAGGATTTGAAAAATAGCTCTTTTCAGTTGGTACCTATGAGTGAGCATCATGCAACACATGGCAATAAGAGGCTCTGTTGAAATCCTAAGAATGTTGACACAAAAGTGAATGCTGGTGAGGCTGAAGTCTGCTGTCATTACCAGTTATATGATATCCTCATTGATCTTTGTACTTTCTCAGTCGATCTTAAATATCTTAACTCTACCTTGACATTTCCCAATAAGAAAATGTATGAGATGTAAACAGTTTACTAAGTTTTACTGTTCCTTAGGTGTACTTTTACAGTAAAATGAAAGACTGACTTTTAAAATAAATTATTTAAACTATTGCCACTTACAGGTAATTCTCCATGTCTTCAAAAAAATTTGTTATGGTTTTTTAAGTCTAATCTCTAGAAGTGAAGAATAAAAACTTAAATAGTGCATTTACTATGCAATTATGTGTTTCATTAGTATTCAATAGAAAGAGTAAACAGAAAAATTTAAAATAGTGTGCTATTTCAATGTGTGCAACTGCAAAGGCAGATAACTTTTTGTAACTGCAACATTTAATAATATAAATTAATTACTTTTAGCATTACAAATAATTTTTCTGCAAGAAACAAGTGTCTTGCTTATGAAGAGAGTTTATTACTCCATGAGTATATAAAAAAAGCCTGTCTAGAAAAAGAGAAAACAACAAAGGAAAGTCTAAATTTCTTTAGAATCAAAAGGAATACAGAGAAAAAGAGAAGAATAAAAGAAGATGCAAGAGATGAAGAGATGAGGCTATCTTTGGCATAAGAACAAGGTAGTAAAAAGTTCACAGTGTCAGGATGGCTGAGTTTGCTTAATAGATAGATATGCTTATTATTTAAATTTGAGTTGCTAGTTTTTTTATGATGTCATTATTTTACTAAGCCTTCTGTGAAGTCAGCTATATTCAGAGAAACCTTGAGTGATAATGTGTATGTGTATGCATGTGGATGTGTGTAAGAGGTTTCAGCCAGTTTTATTATTACTTTAATGAAAATAATGACCGTAGTTGACACACGAGTGTTTGACTAACTCCTTCACCAATTTACTTGCTTTTTTCACGTCCATTCATGTTTTATGGATGCTAATTCCCTTAAAATTATCAAAGCAAATTTAAACATGCAAACAAGTGAGACTTTTCATATATGTGATTAAATTTACTTATTAGACTAATTTCCTCTGAATATACTTTGAAGTGGCATCTAGACGTTTGCAGGTATTAGAGTATGGATTTCATTATTATATCAGTTAAGGTATCTCTAGAGACTATAACAAATAAACCTTGAAATCTCAGTCATTAAAGCAATGGAAATTTACTTCTTGCTTACATCGGTGCAATCACTGAGTGTGATTGGTGTGGTGGTGGTGGGCCTGATACTGTATTGTTTCATATAGTCAGCCAGAACCCCAGGCTGATGAAGGATCTGGCATCCTCAATGTTTAACTCCAAAGGTGATCAATAACCATCTGGCTCAAGTAGAAAGAAGAAAATAATCTGTGAAAGTTTCTTGTAGGTTAGGCCTGAAAAAGTATTACATTGCATTCACTCATTTTTATTGATTAGAACACAGTCGAAGTCTACATCTAACGGTGAGAAGGCAAACAAATTTAGCCTAGTTTGTGTTAAGAAGAAACAGAAAATATAGTATCAAGATAGCCCTTGACAGCTGTAGTCTGCCTTGTGATTTCCAAACCACTGCTTCACTTCTTTCAAGTGGAAAAATGTGCTCTTTCCCTAAAATAGAATGTTCAGTTCTCCAAAAGCTCACTATTATTTGTGATAGGAGGAGAGCTAGGATAATTTTATATAATGTTCATATGATAAGGCTTTTTTAAAAAGGTATAACCAAGGCAGCTCATCAAAGGAGACATACAGATGGCAAATAAGCATATGAAAAAATATGGTCAACCTCATATGTCATTAGGGAATTACGAATCAAAAAACAACAGGAAAACATCACTACACACATATTAGAAAAGCTAAAGTACACAATGCTGACAGTGTTGGTGAGGATATGGAGCAGTAGGAACTCTCAATGATTGCTAGTTGGGAGTCAGAATGTTACAGCCACTTTGCAAGGCAGTTTGCAGTTTCCTATAAAGGTAAACGGAGGCTTACCATACGATTCACCAGTGGTACTCCTGGGTATTTCCCTAAGGAATTGAAAGCTTAGACTCACACAAAAACCTGCACGGGAATGTTTATAGGAGCTTTCTTTATAATTGCTAAAATTGGAAGTGAGCAGTTTTTCAGTAGGTGAGTGGGTAAACAAACTGCGGTGCATCCATGAAAGCGGATATTGTTTTGTTATATATATATATATATATATATAAAATGAACTATCCAGCCAACAAAAACCATGAAAACCATGAAAAGTATTCTGCATACTACTTTAATGGTGGATACATGACATGCATTTGCCAAAACCCACAGAACTGTACAACAAAGCATGAACCCTAATGTAAACCATGGACTTTAATTAATAATAACTGTATCAATATTGTTTCCACAACTGTAACAAACATATCACACTAATGCAAAATGTTAATAGCGGAAACTGTGTGGTGAGAGATGGGGTATATGGGAATTATCTACTATCAGGGCAATTTTTCTGCAAAACTATAACTGCTTTAAACTAATGATAAAATATTATGTGAAAATAATAAAATCTATTAAAATTTTACAAGTACCCAAGGCTACCAGACTTCCTGACCATTTACTCAAAGACATTTCAAAACCTCCTTGAGAAGAAAGAGGTAAAAACCAAGGTAGGATATGGGAGGCAACTACAGAGAACTCATAGTGGAGTTTGAAACAAGAAGACTTCCAGTTATGCCATGTGAAAAAATCTTTCTGGAAAATAAATAAAAACACGGAAAATCCATTCACAATGGCTTCAGCGGACATCCCCTCATTCTTTCATAAGTCACCTGCTGTCCTAAATAGTTCCTGTAAAAAGTGAGGCGGCAAAGCCCACACTTTCAATAAAACTTCCACCACACTCAAACCCTGTACCGTCTTATCTGTCACTCATCTTTGACAATAAAAATCACAAAGGAGTCATACAAGCAAAACACCATTAAACAAACCAAACTACTCCCAAGCCAAATGGACATCCTCTGAATTTCCAACTCAGGGATATTTCTGTGGGAATAAAAATCACTTGTTAACCTCAGAGGAAATCAGCTTGGCATAAACAGGTGACATTCTTTAGAGTCCTAGAATTTTATAGGAAATGGGACTATTGATTAAACAAACCTAGATATTTACCCTCAATTATTTTCAGTGAGCTTTTAATCCAAAGACTTAGTTCTAGGTTTGTGGAAATCTGTATTTGAGCAATAGAAAATGAATCCACCAACAGCTACGTGGCACATGAATGAAATTATGTGTTTATGAAGTAAGTACCCCAGTTGCTTAGGTAAAGCATCATAGTGTACTTTTATTCTACACAGATAACTAGAATACACGTGAAAAACAGAGACATTGTTGAATTTATCCTGTCACATACTTTTGGTTCCACACACTCATGACTTGGAAAGTTAATGTTGAGAAAGCTCAAAGACAAAAGAGAACATAAGACATATAACACCAACAATATAAAATGTGCATCAATTCACATTTTTCATCTAGTCTTTATTTTTTCTAAATAATCTGAAAGATTTGACTTTCAGAGACTTATGTACCAAGGAGATTCATATATACAATGAATAAATTATAAAGGTAGATTATTAAGAAATAAATAATAAAAACATGAATTTATGTATTGTGTGATATGTGTTCATTTATTCTTTCTAAAGTAAGTGCTGATCTATCTGTGGGTCAGAGTGTGTCACAAATTTGTCTTATATATGCATTCTCCAAATATACATAATTAGTAGATTTCTGATGAATTAGATGAGGATCAACAATAAGTATTGATTGTGGAACACACACCTAAAATAAATGACTCAGATATTTAAAATTTCAGAAGCCAATATTTCCAGGATGTTAGTAGTTGAGAAGAGTTAAGAAAAGAAGAGATTGTGGATATACAATTAAAATTGAGATTTTACAAAAGAAAGAAATCAAGTTCATCTTTTATAATCGTTGTTATCAATATTATTGTCTGATAACAATATTAGGAGAGATCCTACTTGCTTTTCTCATTATCGTCTTGTTGAAAATTTTAAAGAGCCTTATATCTAGAGGTCAGTGGAGGATTCAGAGTACATCTACACTGTGATGTTACTTATCTTTTAACAAACATTCCAAATTTCAAATATTCGAATGAGTGTTTCTTCTAAAAATGCATTCAAATGATGTTGCTATTTCCAGAGATGTATATTTTGAATTGCCTTCCAAATCTCTTACTCATTCTTTTGAACATTATACATGGTGGCAAATAATTATGACTTAAGGGTAGATTTTAAATTAGGTAAAAACCGGATGCTGTTTTAAACATAAAGAATAAGATGGGTTATCAAATTGGATAGCACAATTTGTGATCAAGAAATAAAATGTGACTATATAGTTACAAGACTTTTTTTCTTCATTACCTTCTTAAATTGATTCCAAAAGCAGATTTTTTTTTAAATTCCAAATATGGCAGCATAGCTAGGTAAAAATTTGGTCACCCAAGACAGTCATATCAAAGTACAGGACTCATTTGTGGTGTTTTTCTTTTAAATTCAAAAGTTCTCATCTAGAGCCAGTGTCAACATTTTATACATGTGGGAATGTTAATTTCTATTCTTAAAGAACATGTTCATTGCAGATTTACCTAAGGATGAATTTATTTAGAAGATTTAAAAAACATAAAATAATAAATGAGTGAGACATAACCTTATAATGCTTATTTAAATACACATTAATTCAGTAAATGGATAATTATTAAATGCCTAATTATTGGGCAATATCTTATGTCCATGGTATATATTTAAAAATAAAAATATGCTGATAATATTTGTGGCCTCAATGGTGCTTACACTCCAGTGAAAAAAAAAGCCAAAAAATATATATTCTATAATAAAGGACTAAAAAAATGAGCAGTTAAAAAAAAAAAAAGATGAAGATGGCAAAAGGTAGATGCAAATTTTAAATAAATGGTCAGTGTAGACTTCAGTGACAAGAAGACATGTGACAAGAACACAGGAAGACTTGGATGAGGTAAGAGCCCACACAAATATCTTTTGGAAGCACATTCAAGGCAGAAGAGACAGCCAAACTCAAATAGGCTCCTCTGACCTGCTCCTAGAGCTGGAGCATGTCTTTCTTGTCAGAGAACATAGCAAGGAGGTTGGTATAGCTATAGATGAGTGCATAATTGGAGAACAATATACTATGAAGATAATTGGCTTCTAACTTATGTGAGGCCAATGGAGAAAAGCTAAGTAATACAGGGACAAGAGTCTATGGTATATGCAAAAAAATGGTTACAATGACTATGAAATTTAAGCTGGAAAAGGAGAGGAGAGAGGTATTGAAGAGAAGACTGACAAATCCAAAATCAGAGATCTCAGTGGAGTGTAAAGATTGTTGGAACCAGGTGTGACATGGTTTGGCTGTGTCCCCACCCAAATCTCATCTTGAATTGTAACTCCAACAATTCCCACGTATTGTTGGAGGAACCCTGTGGGAGGTGATTGAATTATGGGAAAGGTCTTTCCTGCACTGTACTCATGATAGTGAATGAGTCTCACAAGATCTGATAGTTTTAAAAATGGGAGTTTCCCTGCACAACCTCTCTCTTTGGCTGCTGCCATCCATGTACAATGTGACTTGCTCCTCCTTGCCTTCCACCATGATTATGAGGCCTCCCCAGCCAGGTGGAAATGTAAGTCCATTAATCCTCTTTCTTTTGTAAATTGCCCAGTCCCCAGTATGTCTTTATCAGCAGCATGAAACAGACTAATACAAGGTGTTGAAGAGCTGACTTGAAAGATAAAAGTTGGTGGTTGTTGAAAGGCATGGAATTAAAATTTTGAAGGACTGTAGTTATTGGTAATGAGATGTTCTAGAGTATGAACCTAGGGAAGAATAACTGAGAAAGGGTGCAGGGTAAGATAAGATAAGAAAATGAATTGAGGAGGTAAGGTGTGGAAGGTATCTGTGTATTTATTTTAATCACAAATAAATAAGATAGAGTGTCAGGAGCTTAAGTAATTGAGAAATGACAGTAGGTTCACAGATCTCGGCCACTATGTGGGAAAGCTGGAACAAAATATTTGGAACTGAGAGTTTTTAGGGAGATGGAAAGGAAACTGAATAAAGAACAAGCAGGACTGTTGTATGGAGGATGTAGAAGGAAGAAAAAAAAAGCTTCTGTAGCTCTAGAGAAAAGCAGAAAAAGCAGTGTCTGGGGAGAAGCAGATTTCTATTTGAGCAGAAAAGTGAAAGGAAGAATGGTAATGAGTTAGACCAAATGTACTGGTTCCACCTACACAACCAAAACAAAACATTTTTTAAAGTAATTGGATAATCAGAAATGTCTTCCCTATAAGCTTATAAGGGGAATTTAAGAATACGTTTAATTATTTTCTTTTATTGAGACAGCGTCTCACTCTAGTGCCCAGGCTGGAGTGCAGTGGTGTGATCATGGCTCACTACAGTCTCAACCTCCCAGGCTCAAGCGATCCTCCCACCTCAGCCTCCAGAGTAGCTGAGACCACAGACATACACCACATAGCTAATACTTTTTCAATTTTTTTGTAGATATGGGGTCTCAATATGTTACTCAGGCTGGTCTCAAACTCCTGGGGTCAAGAGATCCTCCTGCCTCAGCCTCCCAAAGTGTTGGGATTACAAATTTGAGCCACTACACCAGGCCTAAGTGTAAGATTCTTGAACAATTATCACATACTGTCTTGAAGTCAGTTTTGCAAAATGATATTGCAAATCCACATATGGTCTTAATTGTTAATCCTTTGCCTTACTGTGAAATTCAAATTAATCAGGCAATTTATAAAATATTGATTCAATTTTTGAGACCACATTTTAAGAAGAAATTTGACAAAAAAAAAGAGTACTTAAGAGCCAAAGGGACTCATTTGGTTAGTTACAGTCTATACCGCATATATGGAAGGTTGAAGAAATCTAATTTATTTAGAAGGACAAAGAAAATGTAAAGGTATCAAAGTTATCAAAATATTTATTTAAATAACCATGTAAAATCAGAGCCAACTCCTTTCATGTTTTTCAAGGATACAGGAATAGAATCAGTGATTGAAAATTGTAAGAAAAGGGTTATTATCTCATAATATTTGGTAAAATTATAATAATTACAGCTGTTCAACAAAGGTAAGGGCTGCTTCAGGAGATATTAAATGAAATATTTGTCATATGAGGCATTTACTTAAAGCTTATTTGTAAATGATATAAAAAAGGAATTTCTGTAATTCACAAAAGTTTGAATAAATGATGGATTTTAAATATTCAGATGATTAGTGTTATTTATTCAATACCCTATATGTAACTATCTTTATAGCTTCTTCTGGATGTATATTATTGGAAAAGGAAGGTAGGTTTATAGATTATTCTTGAGTCATGCAACATTTTTATATTTGTTGCCATCATTCAAAGGC
Source organism: Mandrillus leucophaeus (assembly GCF_000951045.1). Classification (NCBI taxonomy): domain Eukaryota; kingdom Metazoa; phylum Chordata; class Mammalia; order Primates; family Cercopithecidae; genus Mandrillus; species Mandrillus leucophaeus. The sequence continues at coordinate 527,106 of NW_012110874.1, read as the reverse complement.
ATATATTTGGCCAAATATATTTTAATCCAGTATTTTTCCTCTCAGGAGATTTACCTTTGATACTTCTCTTGATAGCTCTGGCTTATTTATTTTTGCACATTAATTTTCTATGACAAAAAAGTCAAATTTTGAAGTTAACGTTAAAACTTGCATCTGGGGCTACAGATTGATTTTCTCTCTGCTTTTATTTGTCGAATTTGCTGTAGATATTAACTATTGTCTAGAGCATTGATATATTCTATCAATATATTCTGCTTCCCCATCAATATCTAGAGCATTGATATATTCTGTCAGTGCCCTAGAGCATACAGCATTGATAGTTCATAGGGTTAGGAATTTTATTCTGTGTCAAATCAGAGAATCAAATCTAGTCTCAACTAGAATTAAATCATTAAAGTGCACCGAATAGTGTTGAAAGTAAAAAATGAAAGCAACAATGAGAAAATACATTATAAAAGACATTTTGAATTTTGCTACAAATTGCAGAACTTAAAATTCTGTGACTTGACATTTTTTACAACAACAAACATATTAATGTCATGTCATCATGGGATTCTCAGAGATAATATTTGCAGGGCAGTAGAAGTGCTAAAGCAGAAAGAAGAGGCTCTTAATGGAGAAGTACAACTTATGGAGTAAGCAGATGATGAGATTAAGTCAGGGCTTGAAAGAAACGTAGTAGTTAATATGCTCCCAAGTTGAAAGGGTTTTGAAAGTATAAGTTTTACTGCTAAGTCTGGAAAACCAAAAGTAGCTTTACTTCCTCTAATTGCACAGATATTAACAGAATGAATCATAAGCCATTTCAGGTTAAGCTCATTCACTTTGAGAAAGGCACACATCTGTGTTCTGTGGGTGTTGTGGCCTAGACTATTATAGGAAAGCCTATTGCACACACAGAAACATAGCAATAAATGACATAGTGGTGTAGTGAATTCAGAAATTTGCATATCCTGGGAAACTTTAGTCCCCCAGATTAGTGTCATTTTGTAAATGAGAAAAGTTCAAACTTTAAGGGAAGGTCTAAGACTTCATGTCTTTTGTGAAGCTGCTTAATAATTTGTTGTCATATTTGATACTTTGATGTCATAAACAATGTAATCTCATTAACATACCCAGAAACAACATTGGAAACCTCTACTCTTTACAACTTTTAAATTTAAAACATTTTAATAATTGATGTGCACAACTTTTGAATCCAAAAAAGATGTGCGACTACACCTATAAGATAGATGACATTTGTCTGATATTAGCAGATGACATAGATGTAGATCAAAACTTCTAACTCAATGCTGAAGCTTGCCTTTGAAAAAGGGGAAATATCAGTTTGTAAGAAGTTTATTTTTAAAGATGTTTCCAGAAAATTGTTCATTTTATGATCTTCTTAGATACTAGATATAAGATGTACCAATGTAAATTCCTGAAATATCCGTATAGACCTGGTCTTGTTTTCAGCAATGATGAACATGCTCTGTCATAAGTCTGACCTCGTCTTTTCTTGATGGCTCCCAAAATGGATAAATATTAGGGAACCTTTTATTTTCATATGAGATAGTAAGACAGGTAAGAAGTACGCATGGCATGCAAGTAACACAGCAAATTGCTACATTGCTGTAGAGGAGAAACCATCTTTCCTGTGCTTTGATCCTTCATAATAATTTCAGTTTCCTGATTAGTTTAGTCCAATGCCTATCTTTGATAGTATTGTTATTTGTTCTTTTTTTATTTCATCTCTTTATTCTTGTCTGTTTTTGTTGGCCTAGCATTTCATTTGGTTTCCATACACGATTTGCTGTCTCCTGAAATATAGTTCATTAATATTTATTTTATAATCTCATATTGTTTCCACATGATTCAGTTTTACACTCAATGAATCTGGGAACACTTCTTTAAGTAAATGACTTCTCACAAACACTATTGCCTGTTAATGTCAAAGAACAATTAAGACATACCACATTCTGGGCCATAAAGCATACCCTAACACATTTTTAAAAATAGAAATCTTACAATGTTTATTTTTAGACCACAGAGGAATTAAACTAGAAATCAGTAACAGAAAGACAACCGGAAAATCTGAAACTGCTTGAAGATAAAACAATGCACTTCCATATAACACATAAGTCAAAGAAACTAAAAGATAAAGTGAAAAAGAAAATCTCTGCCGGGCGCGGTGGCTCACGCCTGTAATCCCAGCACTTTGGGAGGCCGAGGCGGGCGGATCACGAGGTCAGGAGATCGAGACCATCCTGGCTAACACGGTGAAACCCCGTCTCTACTAAAAAATAAAAGTATTAGCCGTGTGTGGTAGCACGCGTCTGTGGTCCCAGCTACTGGGGAGGCTGAGGCAGGGGAATCGTTTGAACCCGGGAGGCGGAGAGATTGGAGTGAGCCGAGATCACACCACTGTACTCCAGTCTGGGCGACAGACTGAGACTCGGGGGTGGGGCGGGGCGGGGAAGAAAGAAAGAAAGAAGAAAATTTCAAGAGAAACTAAAAGTATATTTTTTAATTAAAGGAAAATGAAAACAACATAACAAATCTGTGGTGTGCAGCAAAAGCAGTGCTTAGAGAGAAATTTATAGAGAAAGAAAAGAGATCTACAATCAGTAATCTAAGTTTCTATTTAGGAAAGTAGAAAAAAGAAGAGCAAGTTAAATCCAAAGTAAGCAGACAACTAGAAAAATAAAAATGAGGGCCTGAGTCAATGACATTAAAATCAGGAAATCAATAGAGAAAAACCAATGAAACACAAAGCTGGCTCTTTGAAAGGATAGATAAAATTAATAAACCATTATCAATGTTCAGGCTAAGAAAAAAGAGGTTTCAAATTACTATCAGAAATAAAACAGATGACATTACGACAGATGTCCTAGTCACTAAAAGGATACTAAAAAATATTACGGGCTGGACACAGTGGCTCAGGCCTGTGATCCCAGCACTTTGGGAGGCCGAAGTGGGCGGGTCACGGGAGATCAAGACCATCCTGGCCAACATGGTGAAACCCTGTCTCTACTAAAAATACAAAAACAAAAACAAAAACAAAACAAAACAAAACAAGCCATGCATGGTGGCGGGCACCTGTAGTCCCAGCTACTCGAGAAGCTCTTGAATCCGGGAGGCGGAGCTTGCAGTGAGCCGAGATCGCGCCACTGTACACCAGACTGGGGGCAACAAGAGCAAGACTCCATGTCAAAAAAAAAATATATATATATATGTGTGTGTGTGTGTGTGTGTGTGTGTGTATATTATATACACGCATATATATTACATATGAGTGTATATATTATATATACACATACATGTGTGTATATTATATATACACACGCATATAATAAATATGCGTGTGTATATTATACACACACATGCATATTATATATTTTATATATATACACATATACTATATATATATAAGGAACACTCTATACCCACAAATTTAACAACCTAGATGACATGGATAATTTTTTTTTTTTTTTGAGACGGAGTCTCTCTCTGTCTCCCAGGCTGGAGTGCAGTGGTGTGATCTGGGCTCACTGCAACCTCCGCCTCCCAGGGTCAAGCGACTCTCCTGCCTCAGTCTCCCAAGTAGCTGGGACTATGGGCGCGCGCCACCACGCCTGGCTAATATTTATACAATTTACTAGAGACGGGGTTTCACCATGTTAGCCAAGCTATTCCTGACCTCAGGCAATCCACCGGCCTCGGCTTCCCAAAGTGCTGGGATTACAGGCGTGAGACACTGTGCCCGGCTAGATGAATTTTTTGAAATACACAAACTTTCTTTGAAATCTGATAAGAGAACAGATTTTAAGCGTCCTCACCCCCCGCCCCCCCCCACACACTACACATGGTGATGATTGCATTAATTTGATTGTGATAATCATTACACAAGCTATATATACATCAAATTATCACATTGTACACTATACATATATATAACATAAAATTTTTACTTGTTGATTAAACGTTTTTAGTTTAAAAATCATATTATTAGGTGGTAGTTTGTTGACATTTATCCTGCTTGGCGTTCTCTGAGCTTCTTGCATCTGTGGGGTGGTGTCTACACTAATTTGAAGGAAATTCTCAGTCATTATTACTTTTAAATATATGTTCTGTCCCTCTCCCTCTTTATTTTCTGCTATTCTCAAGCCTTTTGTAGTTGTCCCACAGTTCTTGCTCATTCTGTCTTGTTTTGGTCGGTCTCTGTTTTCTTTGCTTTTTCAGTACTGCAGGTTTTTACTGAGATGTCCTCAAGCTCGGAGATCTCTTCCTCAGCTGCGTCTAATCTACAAACAAACTCATGAAAGACATCATTTTTTTTATTTTACAGTGTGTTTAACCTCTATGTTTTGTTGTTATTGTTGTTTTTAAGATTTATCTTTATCTGCTTACGTTACGCATCTGTTCTTGCATGCTTTCAGCCTATTAATTGCAGTTGTTTTAAATTCTGATAATTCCAATGTCTTTGCCATGTCTGGTTCTGCTGCTTGCTCTATTTCTTCAAACTGTGGGATTTTTTGTTGGTTGGTTTGTTTGTCTGTTTTGCCTTTTGTTATGTTTTGTGACATTTTTCTTGAGAGTTGAACATGATGCACTTGCGTAATAAACTACCGTAAATAGGCCTTTTGTAAGGTGGTAGTGAGGTTTACAGGAAGGCAAAGCATCCTATTGTCCTATGATGAGGTCTCCAGCGTTTAGTGAGCCTATACCTCTAGACTGCAAACTTCACAAATGTGTCTCAGTCACGCTCACCTCCCTTGGGTGGGAGAGGATGGTTAGCTTACTGCAGTTGAGTATTTTCCTTCCTTCAGGTTATTCAGGCTCTGATAATACCCCAGCAGCTTAGGCTCTGGATAACAAGAACAGAATGCTCCAGTGTATTTTAAAATGGTTCTTTTCCCACTCTCCCTGCTGAAAGCATGAGGGCATTTTTTTTTGGAATGTACTGTTAGAACCTGTTGGTAAGGTTCATATGTATTGTTGGTGTCACACATGTTGAATATAATTTCCATTTAAAACTATTTTTAAAAACTTTTAAAAACGAAAAAATAAACTATTCATTGATTTGGCATTGAACAAAAAAAGTAATTGAGAATGAAAACAGTCATGGAACATAATAGTAGGGTGCCCATTTTATGAGTGAAACAAGTCAACTACAAAGTTTATAACTCCTAAAAAAATACAAGTGGTTGAAGCCTTGTATATTTTTTATTAAGATAAAATTGAATGCATAGGCAATTTCGAATCTTTCAGAACAGAAGAATGACATTTGAAGGCTAAGGAGATAAAAACACCTATTCTACTGAAATATTTTAAAATGTTAGCATCATTGCTTATTTGTTCTTTCATAGGAGAACATAATCTTGTCTAACAAATGGAGAGTTTTGTTACCCAGGGTTCCCAGGTTTTTTGGAGCACACTGTAAAAAAGTATCCACTAGTAATTGTTGCACCTGAGTTTTTCTTGTTTCAAAAAGTTCTGGAAAGCAGCCCATCCCTGGCAAAACCAAAACCAGCTGGATCCAGAGATGCCTGAGTTGAAGATGAACTTTGTTGAACTCTCTGCATTACCACAGACATTTTCTATGTACGTGATATACGAAGAGCATGATTGATGACCGTGCCTGCATTGCCTTTACTTCTTTTCATACAATCACTCAGCTAAGCCACAGAATCAAAGCCACATTTTTATCTTTGTTCAAAGAGCCACTGTTTTGGGAACTATCCCTGGTGGTCTCCTTACCTGTTGCAAGTAGTACAATCCCTTGTTAAATTGTCCTTGGATGTGGTCATTGGACTGTCACCTGCCAAGCAACTGAACCTACCTGTTGTGTAGGTAAGAAATTCCGGAAACACGGATGGGACCAGGACTCGTGTCCCAGCCCCAACTCCTCGAAGGTTCCCAATAGGCAAAGCAGTGGGCAATAGCAGCTCACCCGGGCTAACTTGCTCACACTGCCTGAGAAGGTTGAGCACGATTCTCGAGGATCCTTTTACCTGTGAGGGTTCACAGACCCTGATCCACTAGTTCCTGTATGGCCCTGAGTTTCCCATCCCCTTGCTAGGGAGAAACTCATTGGCAAGACCCATAGCCACTAGCCACTTGGCCTGCATCAACCAAGACCAGTTAGAAGTAGGGGTTCCAAGACCTCATGAAGCTGACTTCCTGGCCCTTTTCATGAAGGCCTCAGATGATATTTTAGCACAAATCAACCCTGGGACTGCTGGCCATCACTGGGACCTAACCTGAAAGAGTCAAAGTGGCTGTCCGGACCTTTCATTCAGCGTTCCTTCAAGATGGTAAGTGGTCTTGGCCCCATGGGTTGACTAATAGAGTGAATTAGATAGAGTTGACTAATAGAGTGACTAACAGAGTGAGTTCTCTGGATCTAGCAACAGGATCCCTGGATTAACTGCAGCACACCTGTAGTTTTGGTTTCTGGTTTTGGATGGTTTGTGCCTTGGAGTATTGAGAGACAACCCCATTGCATGTATTTCAGTAATTCAGACCAGCAAATGGCAATGACCACCCCCTGATCTGAATTATTGAAATAGGTGTCCATTGAGGTGGTTAGCAATCAGGATCCAGCTAGCCAACAGGGAGATATGCAATTAATTTTTCCAAGAAGGTAGGTTTATGGCCCTTAGATTGGGGCGCATATCCCAAAGTTGTAAGTGACCTAGGGATGACTGAAAGCCCTTGACCTTGACAGACCAGCCACTTAGCTAGGCTTGGAAATTGTTAACTTAGTAGGAAAAGCATATAGCTATCATATACCTGAACCACCTGGGTGCATTCTTCTTATGTACTAGTTTTTAAAAAGAAGGGGCAGCTACCTCGTCTAATGCCGAGAAGTTACTGGGCAACATGGGCAGAGAAGTCTATGAGGCTGTGTTATGGACCCACCAGGTTTCCCTTGTACTTTTGTCCTTTTGTTTATGGTTTGTTCTAAACCTCAGATATGTTTGTTACTTTTTGAGAAAAAAAGTTGAAAAAGTCAATCATCACACTTCTGTGTAACTGCTTACCCTTTGTTTAAACCCACTGGGAGTTGGGAGCAGACCCTGAATTTGAGGACGAGATCATAGAATGTGGGGAATGGAACATCAATGCTAGAGAAAAACCTATTAGGGTGTGTCCTCCAGCACTGGAAAATCTCTGGCTGTCCCCCAGACTAAGGAGAAGATGACTCGCTTCTGCAATACAACCTGGCCTGCAACTATATGAATAGGCTTCAGCTGCTGTAACAAAGAACCGCAGACTCAGTGGTTCTGTTGAAGAACTGACTCTGTGGTTGTGATAGCAGCTGGCCACAATGTGCCTTAGGCAGACCAGAACAATGGCCAGGGAGCAGGTTGCTTAATTGCCTTAGTATTCTGCAGTTAGATTTTTTCCTGGAAGTGGAAAGAGAAATAGGATGAGATGCCCTATCGAACATTTTGTTTCTTTACCAGAACAAGGCCCTACAGATAAAGTTAAGACTTTGCACTCTCAAGGCGGAACCACCTGGACCTCTGACTGCACCACTAGAGAAAGTCCTCCCAGTCCTAGAAAGCCTTCAGATGAGAAAGACCCTCTTCACCCCATGAAATTCAACACTGGGGAGGATGGAGAGAGGGAGTCTGCCATCCCAAACGCCCTGGTTCTCCGTCCTTACAATGGAAGTCTCCTCCCCCATATTCGCCCGACTTGGAAAGTAAACTCCAATTGACGTGTCATGGGCCTCCTCCCTCTTCCAACATCTATCCTGCTTTCCCAGATAGTACAACCTGGAGGCAGAGCTCTTACAAGCCAGGAGGCATGTAAGGCTGGATGAGAATAGGAGTTTGAACTGAGTGCATGTTTCTTTTACCATCTCTGACCTCTATAATCGGAAAGCACTTACCCAAGGCCTAAGCTAACCTGGAGGAATCTGTTTCTCTTACAAGAAGCATATTTTTCATACACAACCCTACCTGGGCTGATATTCAGACCCTGATGACTACTCTCTTAACTGCTGAGGAGAAATTCACAGTTTTGGCTAAGGATAGGTATGAGGCTGACAAGCAGCATGCTAACCAGCCTGATAACAGCGTTAAATGGCTGGCAGAACCATCGGCCCCAAGTGCAGAACCCAACAGGGACCCCAGTATTAGAACAGAGTAAAAAAAGAAATTGAACGTTACCATATCATGTGGTTGAGAAGAAGGAAAGAAACCATTGAACATTCTGTTAATTGGAGTAAACTAAGGGAGGTTCAACAACTCCTTTGACAGAAGAAGAGGACTAATGGGGTTCCATGGGTTCCCAAATGGCTCCTCCCTATTTCTTCACGGGAGCCTTGTTTTACCTTACAAGAAGGTGTGCAGCCAATCAAATTTCTGTTTGAAAGCAGAGTCACATTCTCTGTATTGACCACCAGGAAGGGTGCTCTCTCAAAAAAAATGATGCAATATTAAAGAGATACTACTCAGTTTCTCTTACCTGTGAAGTTGGTTCACAGGCCTGGATCCACTAGTTCCTGTATGGCCCTGAGTTTCCCATCCCCTTGCTAGGGAGAAACTTGTTGGCAAAACACAGAGCCACTGGCCACTTGGCCTGCCTCGACCAAGACTAGTTAGAAGTAGGGGTTCCAAGACCTCATGGAGCTTCTTCATGAAGACCTCAGATGATATTTTAGCACAAATAACCCTGAAATATGGTCACAGGAAAAAATAGGAGGGGCTGCCACTGAAGAAACTGTACAGCTATTATTAAAACTCAACAGCCCAACACTAAGGTTAAGACAGTATCCCCCAAATCTGAAGCACTACAGAGAATACGGCCTGTGTTAGAAAGCCTCTTATGCCAAGAGCTGATCAGGACTTGTCAGTCCCCATAAAATACTCATATCCTGCCTATTAAGAAACCAAGATCAGGAAAGTATAGGTTTGTGCAGCACCTCTGAGTGATCACCAGAGTTGCTCGAAACATTCGCTCCATAGTGTCTAACCCCCAGAGACTGCTAGCCAGACTCCCAGGGGACAACAAATATTTCACTGTGCTGGATCTCAAACCTGCCTTCTTCTGTGTTCCTCTAAGCCCTGACTCTCCGGAATTATTTGCCTTTGAATGGGAAGAACGTAGGATCCATCAGAGACAGCAGTATTGCTGGATGGTCCTTTCCCAGGGCCTCAAAGAACTCCCCAACCATTTTGTGGGGGTATCCTAAGCCAAGATTTGCAGGACTTGCAGACAGGGCAGAGCAATTTCCTCCAATGTGCAGATGATATCCTCATGCCCCTCTAAGGAGGACTCTGATAAAAATGCCATTCTGGTCCTGAACTTTCTAACAGAGAAGACCTATACATTGTCAAAAAAAAAAAAAAAAAAAAAAAAAAAAAAAAAAAAAAAAAAAAAAAAAAAAAAAAAAAAAGAAAAGAAAAAAAAGGAGGCCCGAATGTCGAAGGCAATGGTCCAGGTGTCCAATATTTAGGACATGCTCTTTCTCAGGGGCAGCTCAGGCTTCCCCAGGACCAGAAATTGGCTGTTTGTGTCTGGCCTCTCCTAGAAACTATAAGAAGTTGCATGGATTTGGGGGCAGGGCAGGATTTTTCTGCATCTAGATCCCAAATTTTGGCCTCATAGCAAAATCATTTTGTGACAAGCTCTGAGGGTCCAACACCAAAGATTTCAAATGGAAGAGGCGTTGTAATCAGGCCTTCTGGAAGCTTTAATAGCTGCTTTGGAAACTCCAGCTCTAGCTCTGCCTTACTAAGCCTTTTGATCTCTACATCCATGAAAGGCAGGGAGAAGCTCTTAAGAGTAGTGACCCAGATGCTCAGACTCATGAAAAGGGTGGTGACCTACTTCTCTAAACAACCTGATGGTATTGCAGTGGCAGTGGCTGCCACTTGTACACTTACCCAGGAAGCTGAGACGTTCGCAATGGGCCAAGATTTGACAATTCAGGTCCCCCACCAACTGAAAAGTAAGCGTTTTGGAAGTCAAGGGGGCATCACTGGTTAACAAGCACAGAATGCTACAGTATTGGGCCCTGCTGGTGTACACCCCCAACGTCCGCTGCATGTATGTCAAATCCTAAACCCTGTTAACCTAATGCCCATTACCAAGGCTACCCTAATCCATGACTGCTCCATCATCATAGAGGAAATATGTATCAGTAGAAAATATTTGCAGAGCAACCCTCTTCCTATTTTGGAAGACATATGGCTTGTAGATGGCAGTCAGTTCAAGGAAGGATGCCAAAGAAGGGCAGAGTGCACAGTTGTGTCCCTACACAAAACTATCACGCCTAAGGGCCTCCCTGAAGGGACTTAAGTCCAAGAGGCTGAGGTAACTGCCTTAACCACAGCCCTAGCACTAGGAAAGGACAAGGCCTTGACTTGTTTACATAGACACAAAATATGCATTCTTTGTGGTCCATGTCTCTGTTGCATTCTGGAAGACAAGGGGACTTCTCAATGCCACTAATCAAGAAATCAAATATGCAATAGAAATACTGGCAATGCTGCAGGTAATGGAAATGCCCAGACAGATTGCTGTAGTCCATTGCTGGGGTCATGAGATGGGGACTCTGAAATACTAATGGGGAACAACCTGGCAGATTCTGTGACTAAAAGAGCTGTAAGAAGAGGGGAGGTCCTCCAAATGTCCTTGCTTTCTTCAGTACATCTTTACAAATATAAACTGAAGTGTCCCCTGGGGAATTGCAGGAAGCCACACAAGAGGATAGCATCGAGTTCCCTCTCAGTGGGGTAGGCCCTAAGCAAGAGAGGCAAGATATGAGTGCCCAAGAATCTGAGGTGGGCTATTGTAAAACACTCAGCTGACTCCTCAGGCTATACATGGTTTCTCATAAAGAGAACCCCAAGGAAACAATGACAAAGTGATGGTATATAGTCAGAAAAACAAAGCCCAAACCAGTCCTCCCATACCTCCTTTCGCTAAAGTGACACAATTCAGGGAAACTGCCCAAGGAAGACTGGCACGTTGACTTTGCTCGTAGGCCTATGGTTCCTGGAGGATTTCAATAGCCCTTGGTACTTGTTAATATTCTTACCGATTGGATAGAGGCCTTTCTCTGCTGGACCAAAGTGGCAGGAAAAGTCATAAAGGCTTTACTTAAAAACACGATCCCTCCATTCAGTCTTCTAGGTCCATCCAGAAGGATAATGGGTCCTTATTTACTTCTAACTTAGTGGCAAAAACTTCCCATGTCTTGGGCATACAATGGAAGTTGCATGCTGCCTGGAGACCACAATTCTCAGGGAAGATTTAAAGGGCTAATAGAATTCTCAAGGGTACTTTAGCCAGATTATGTCACGAAGCCAAAGAGAATTGTTGAAGCTCTTACAAGTAGCTTTGGCCTATATACAAGCAGCACCTAGAGGCAAAGTGGGACTTAGCGCTTTGAAATATTATATGAAAGGCCTTATCTGGGCCTGACCAGCTGCCTTTCTTGCCAAGACAAGGATATAGAAAGAGACACAAAAGCATATCATTCATTCAGGTTTCATGGTAGCTTCTCTCAACCCTTTTGGCAACCTAAGCTTCACAGTCCCCTCCAAGGTAAAACTTCACTCATACAACACAGGGGACTGGGTATAGTTCAAGACCTGGAAGACAATGTTCCCCCAGAACCAACTCAGCCCTGCAAGGATAGGGCCCTACCTAACTCTTCTAACTACAAATTATTCCCTTAAACTCCAGGGAATAACTCCCTGGATCCGTCACTCCAGAGTCAACAAAGCCCGGGAGCTCCCGGAGAAAGCCTCTCCAGCACATGCTTGGGAACCTGCCATAGACCTCAAATTGGTTTTCAGAATTAAAAGCTCCGATAAGTAAAATGTTTCCTTGTCATTCTTTTGACATAGTAGGCATCTTTCTTATCCTTAGGAATCTTCATGCTTATTATCCTTTTATATTCTGTTGAGATTCTTAGTTGGTAATTAATCTCTCCATACAGTATTTTAGAACGAACCCTCTCTCTCCCTTATGCTGGTTGGCCATTTTAGACCCTTGGCTTCTCAGCCAGTGGTCTCTGGGAAGCCAATGCTTAGTAAACTTCTCCCATGTTATACCCACTGGGAATAACCTGTCCAGTGCTGAATATGCCATCGGCATCTCCAGACTCCTATGAGGTGGCATGTTACTTATCTTTGAGGGGAGACATTAACCTCAGGGTGGCAACGTGGAGATCCCAAATCCCTCCTGTACCCACTGTGATCTGAATGGGTCCTTCCTGGCCTACACATTGTGTGGAACTCACCCCTAAGGGCTGTGTCACCAGGAGAATAGGCCTTGCTCATTTAAAGAGTTCAGGAAAAGGGGAAAAGTGTCAACCATATTATGGAGAGGAATTTGTTGTGTACTTTTTCAACTTTAACCTCACTAGCCCTTGCACTCTAAACACCAACCATTAGTGTTTTCTCACAGAGGTCTGTGGGGACATAATAGACCGTAACACTGGTTATCATAATGTAAACTTTGGCAAGGAATAAATTAATTCCTTGGATATTGGAAACTATGATTTCCCACCCTCAAAGCTGACGGAAGAGCTTCAAATGGACAAGTAAATCTTAGCCTGACTTATGGAGAATCCTTATTCTCCTCATGTGATGGGACCACCTGTACCCCTTGGGGCCTCCAATTGCTTGGTTGTTAAACTTCATCACTCCCACGAGGGTGTATGCACCTCCAGGATACGTTTTCATCTGTGGCTCACCCCACTACCAGCTCCCTAGCTATAAATCCCCTGTGGTTCTTTCCTCTCTGCTACTTGCAGTGGCTCACCTCCGTGTTGACAATGGAATACAGCTAGGACAATGTACTGTGGGCCTTCTGGAACCCATCAGATAACATTTCTTAATGTGAACACCCTCTATAACAGACCACAAAGGGTTATTGCACTAATTCTGGTTTCCCCTTGCTGGAATTTTGCCTGAGGTCACCCTAAGAAATTTAACCCGAACACTTGAGAATCTGGAAGCTAAAATGAGGGAGAATCTCCAAAATATGCATGCTTCTTTAAAAACATTAGCTAACGTAGTACTGGATAATCGACTGGACTTAGACTTTTTACTAACAGAACAAGGAGGGATACGTGCAGTCGCCAATATCTTCTATTGCACCTGGGTACATGCCTTTGGGGAAACAGAGGTTAATATAAAGGAAATGTTTAAACAAGCAGAATAGCGTTATTCCTTCAAAAGTGTAGCTCAACCAACCAAGTTTAGAATGCACTCTCACTTCACCCAGTTTCTTTCTCTGCTGGGGCCCCTAGTGGGCATTGTTCTCAGGTTACTTTTCAGTCTCTGTACATTTAAATGGATAGTAAACTTTGTTTCCTCCAAACTCCAACAGTCCCATCTTCCGCTTGTATTATTAATACAATACTAGCCCCTTCAAGCAATTTTAGGTGACCCAAAAACTTATGTGAACTCAGCAGCTGGAGAGTTTCACTCCCTTAACTGTAGAAGACACAATATGAAGTAGATACAGAAGAATGAGCCCCATCTCTAACCCCTCAAGAATCAGGAGTGGAATGTTTCAGGGAGGTTTGCAATCAAGGGTCCCCTATATTTTCAGATGCACACTCTGAAAAAGTACCCATTAGTAACTGTCGGACCTTGAGGTTTTGTTGCATCCAAAACTTACAGGAAGAAGCCCAGCCCTGGCAAACAAAAATGTGTTGGCCTAAATTGGAGGCAAACTTTGATGAACTCTCTGCATTACCATTTTCTGTATTAGTCTGTTCACATTCCTATAAAGGACTACCTGAGACTGGGTAGTTTACAAAGAAAGGAAGTTTCATTGACTCACAGTTCCACAGGCTACATAGGAGACATGGCTGGGGAGTCCTAAGGAAACTTACAATCATGGTGGAAGGCAAAGGGGAAGCAAGCACTTCTTCACATGGCAGCAGGAGACAGAGAGAGAGAGAGAGAGAGAGAGAAAGAGAGAGAGAACACCAAGGGAGAAGTGCTACACACTTTCAAATAACCAGATCTCATGAGAACTCACCCACAATCATGAGTAAGTGGAAAATCTGCCCTGATGATCCAATCACCTCCCACTATGCCCTCCTCCAACACAGAATTACAATTTGACATGAGATTTGGGTGGGGCACAGAGCCAAACCATATCACTCACTAACATCCATCCCTAGGGAGGAGCTTATTCACTATTTTCTATATATGTGATGTATGAAGAAGCATGATCCATGACGGTGCCTGTGCTGCCTTTACCTGACCTTTACGTACAATGACTCAGCTGAACAACACAATAAATGCCTCACTTTTATCTTTGTTTGAAGAGACATTGCTTTGGGAACTGTCCCTGGTTTTCTTACTTTTGATAAGTAATAGAATCCTCTTCTTTAAACCTCCCTGGTTGTAGTCATTGGGCCGTTACCTGCCAGCGATGGAACCCACTCATATGTGAGTAACAGTTTAGATTTGGTAAAATAATATGGTTAAAACTTATGAAGCATCCACTCTATGCTAAACAATTTATGTCATTATTTATTGTTTCAGAATGTATTTAAGGCAGGTGTAAACAAGATATTTAATTTTAGTGCCATAGCTTAAAATAAGTCTTACCCTTTTTATAGTTATGCAGAAAAGGATTCCATGAACAAAATTATATAAAAAGTATATATTGTAACCAGCAATTGAATCCAAGCCTCTTGGCACAGAAATCTATATAATGTCTACCATATTCCATTACTTCATTGAAAAAAATCGTATAGTACATTTCTTTAGCTTTATTTAATGTTAATGTATTATATGCTATTCTAGCGATTAAAAATTTAATATTTAATTGAAGATACTTTTAAAGATATACAGACACACAAATGCAGTCAAGCATACAATTTATATACTATCATACACACATGATTCTTTAATATTATTTAATATTTCCCAAAATAAAATATAGTTCACTATTTGTCGTGTCATTGCATTTGGTCTTTCTCATTTCTTCACTGATCTGCTTTTATAATAACCGACTATTGCTAATTTCATTAATCAATGTAGTAAATTTAATAATTTCAAAATTTCCAAAAAGCCAAGTCCATGATTAAGGGGTTGTTGAAATTCTCCAAAGTGATGTTTTTCTTTAATTATGTCACTGGATTCTGGAAATGTTGGGCTATTTTCTAAGGACACTAAAGTGGATCTGATTTGGGTTTAGAAATGGAGTACTCACATTTGATTAGATAACAGTGCCACTCAGATAACTAGAAGGTTTTGCAGATTCAGCCTTCTTATGAAAGAAAACTGATTTTCATAACTTTTTATTTCTGATTAGAGCCTACTAGAAATCCCTGAGGACTTCCATCTGAAATGTGCAAACAAATCCCATGAAAACTCTACGGTTACAGTATTCTCAATGTAATTACATTTCTTGTATGTAACCCACTTCTCTTTCACTCAAAGTGATGACGTCATTTTGATTCAGTGTGTACTGGAAAAGCTCATTTAAGGTCAAGGAGTTTTTACTGGTTTATGGCTAGCATAAGAGTTTAGTGCTGGGCTTTCAATACGGAGTCTCTGGTATGAAAGCAACCTCACCCCAAATAAATACCATTAAATATATTTTGTTGCGTTCTGATTTTATGGTTCCATGATTTTCAAATATACAGATTACATTTTAAAAATGAGTTCAGGATTCTAAATAAACTAAACTTTGTGGAAGAAAGAACTGCTTTCTTAAACTGTAGAGATGGAAGAACTGATTAGGTATGCGCAGACTGGAATTTGTTCTAATGGTTTATCTTTGTTGCTAACAATTTTTGCTTGTGTATATTTCCACCTGTTAAATTACTCTATAATTTACTGTTTCCTGCTATTTGACAAGAAAACATTACAATCACAATAAAAAGTAATTTAAGGCTATTACCAATCAATGAAATATGTCCCAGTCTAAAATGAGATTGAAATAATTTATGGGGATTTTACAGTCAAATTAGAATGAAGATTATTCCACAGGGGGAAATCAACTTCTGCAAAACTGCAAGCATCATATATTTCCTAATATGTTCTCACAGCTGAAACAATGTCATTATTGGAAGACAGCACAGGAAACTCAGTGCAATCAGAA
>NW_012110874.1:506673-510976 GCF_000951045.1 Mandrillus leucophaeus | reverse complement strand
CTTTAATTATGTCACTGGATTCTGGAAATGTTGGGCTATTTTCTAAGGACACTAAAGTGGATCTGATTTGGGTTTAGAAATGGAGTACTCACATTTGATTAGATAACAGTGCCACTCAGATAACTAGAAGGTTTTGCAGATTCAGCCTTCTTATGAAAGAAAACTGATTTTCATAACTTTTTATTTCTGATTAGAGCCTACTAGAAATCCCTGAGGACTTCCATCTGAAATGTGCAAACAAATCCCATGAAAACTCTACGGTTACAGTATTCTCAATGTAATTACATTTCTTGTATGTAACCCACTTCTCTTTCACTCAAAGTGATGACGTCATTTTGATTCAGTGTGTACTGGAAAAGCTCATTTAAGGTCAAGGAGTTTTTACTGGTTTATGGCTAGCATAAGAGTTTAGTGCTGGGCTTTCAATACGGAGTCTCTGGTATGAAAGCAACCTCACCCCAAATAAATACCATTAAATATATTTTGTTGCGTTCTGATTTTATGGTTCCATGATTTTCAAATATACAGATTACATTTTAAAAATGAGTTCAGGATTCTAAATAAACTAAACTTTGTGGAAGAAAGAACTGCTTTCTTAAACTGTAGAGATGGAAGAACTGATTAGGTATGCGCAGACTGGAATTTGTTCTAATGGTTTATCTTTGTTGCTAACAATTTTTGCTTGTGTATATTTCCACCTGTTAAATTACTCTATAATTTACTGTTTCCTGCTATTTGACAAGAAAACATTACAATCACAATAAAAAGTAATTTAAGGCTATTACCAATCAATGAAATATGTCCCAGTCTAAAATGAGATTGAAATAATTTATGGGGATTTTACAGTCAAATTAGAATGAAGATTATTCCACAGGGGGAAATCAACTTCTGCAAAACTGCAAGCATCATATATTTCCTAATATGTTCTCACAGCTGAAACAATGTCATTATTGGAAGACAGCACAGGAAACTCAGTGCAATCAGAAGAGTCTTACAAATAAATGCTGGCAAAAAGAGGGTATTTTTGGACCCATAACACAGTAATGGATTTGAAGTTAATGCAAGATGAAGTTAATGCAACATTAAACCTAGGAGGCACATCAGGTTTAATACCGTTGAATGATTCACCACAAGTATGGTTTGTTGACTGACATTTTTATACCCTTAACCTTAGGAAACCTTCCTAATAACATTTAGCAATTTAGCAATAGTATATCAGCCCTCACCACTGCCCATCAATACACAAAACTGAAATGTCCTAAAACACAAGCATTTTATTTCAATGTTGAAAAGCAATTACATTCAGTTTCTCTTTTCCTGGCAAATGAAACCTTGGATTTGAAGGCTTTATGAGCAATGACAAGATTTCATTGTATTTACTCCTATTTTATACTGAGAGTTCATGCAATGAATTTTACTTATTTCTAAACCAACTCACATTCATCAAAAATGTGACATTTGGAAAATACAAAAATTTAAAGAAAACACATAGTTAGGAGCTACTGAACTCAACACAAATGATTGGAGAATGAACAAATCCAGTATAGCATTCTTTTGTTTCCCTAATAAACAAACATAAAATACTCAGTTATTCTATACTCAGCTTCTCCTTTACCTCTCCTCCTGCTTTCAATTCTCAAAATTTATCTGCCTGATAGTTAGTCAACGATCCTATTGATAATAAAGAGTTGAATTATCCAAATAATATAGACAAATGGAAAATCAAACTGTCATGGGTGTAGTAAGAAAGATGTTAACTAACTTTTCCTTTAATATGGATTGACTAAATTCACTAACTTATTCAACTTAAAGCCAGACTCTGCTTTCGATGAGGTTAAAAAACAAAAAAGGAACATAAGAAAAGTGCTAGAATTTATTTACTGTATTTATTGACAAAAGGAGCAACAGGTCTTCTGATGAGAGTAGACATTATATCAAGTATAAAATTATTTAGGCAGTTATTTTTAAACTAATTTTAATTTCCTTGAGGAAATAATGTAACTTGATTTTTTCCATTTAAGCTTTAATGAAATAAAACTATGTCTCCAAAATATTAGAATTAGAATTAAATCCAAATGCATATAAAGTATGTTGCTTTATATTCTTTTAAGTTATCCAGGATCCTTCTCTTATCTAAAATTTTAAAAAATATATGATCTCCTGGAAAAGTAAACATTACTTTTACATTTAATTTGTTCTTTAAAATCGGAGACATTTGTTATGCAGCTAAAATGTAGTAGACAGAAATACAAATAAATTGTAGTTTGTTTAGTATATAATTAATATTTCTAGAGTATTCAAAATTTATTTGTTAAATTAATACCTGTAATTGCCACATTCACCCATTTCTTACTGTTTTGTTTTTAAAACACCAGCATCCTTATCCTGATAAAAACATGCAAAAATATGAGCTTTTCTCTCTTTAAAAAAGTGGCATATTTGATAGTAATAATAACATATCATTTGTGATTCATAATATATGTAAAAGTAAAATATATGAAAATAATATCTTTTAGGAATGGAAGGATTTAAGTAGGTACACACTTTTGTAGGGTTCTTTAAAACTGAAGTTGAATAATATTATTTCAAAATACACTGAATAAGGTAAAAATACATACAACAATCCCTAGAGTAAGCACTAAATAAATAAGCAAATATTTATGCAAAAATATTATAAAATGAAATGAAATATTAAAAATATTTTATTAATGTGGAATAATGTTGGAAAGATAGAACAAGAACATAGAAAACAAATGACAAATGGTAAGATGGTTGATTTAAATCCATCTTAATAGTAACATAAAATATAAATACATTAAACATTTTAAATAAAAGCAGAGATGGTATGGCTGGATAAAAAGCAAGGCCAATCTAAGTGATTATTACAAGAGAAAGACTTTAAATATAAAGCTGCAAGTAGGATAAAATGAAAAATATGAAAAATAATCCATGCAAACAGTATTCACAGGAATGATTCTTTATAGATGTCAGATAAAATAGATTACAAGACAAGAAGTATAGAGAAAAAGAAAATCATTTTACAATAATATGAGAGTGAATTCATAGACAAATATAGTCATCCTTAATATTTACCCATTTATAACAGAGGTTCAGGTCCACAGAAAATGAACAAAACTAAAGGGAGAAATACAAGTAAAATTTAAGATTTAAACACATGTCCTAATAATTAGGATAAGAAAACAAAATGGGATAAGAACATAGAAATTCTGACATTATCCACCAACCTGACTTAATTGACACTTATACAATACTATACCCAACCAATGCAGAATATTCTTTGTTTTTCTAATATACATGAAAGGTTAATAAGATGACAATATGTGAGAACCTAAAATAAGTTGGAATACATCTTCAAGGATTTGAATAATATGGACTATGTTCCCTGAGCACAACTGAATCAAATTCCATAATGTGCTTATTTCACATTGCATGCCTGTCAAAATATCTCTTGCACCTCATAAACATATGCACCTACTATGTACCCACACAATTTTTTGAAAACAATAACAAAATTGAAAAATAAATAAATAAATTAGAAGTCAGTGCAAAAAGGTATCTAAAGTATCCCAAATATGTGAGCATAAAGCTAAACAATTCTAAATAAATGTTAGAACAAATACAAAAGAACAAGGCACATTAGAAAATAAGTAAAATTGAACGATAATGAAAACACAGTGTAGCAAAACTTGTGAGATGCATAAACACACAGTGTTTATCAAAAAATGTATATTTCAACATTAAGCGTGATAAGTTAAAATGCTCATAAGGGAAAATAAGCACCCAACATTTTACCTTAAAATACTGGGAAAGGAAGAGCAAACTAAACTAAATAAGTAGAAGGGAGGAAATAAAATATGAATGGAAATCAATAACTTGTATAAATAATATACAAATATCATAAAGCTAAAACTGAGTCCTTTGAAAATTAATAAAATTAATATATCTCCAGCAAGCCTTATTGAAAAGAGAGAAAGGCTAGAGCGCATTTATTGGACATTAGAAGCAGCTCACCATGACCTTTTTGTCTAGGACAGGCTGCCTACCTATTGCAGATCCCAGATCAATGATGGAGAAGATTCACTTTAAGTTCATGATTTAATTAATGCCTCGGACCAGTATTTTAACTGCTAAGTCTGTGTTCATGATTTAAAATGATGCTAGAACTTTGACTTGCCCCCAAATTACTAAAGAAAACATGGAATTTTTCCAAGCTATCACCATGAATAAAGAGTAACTACTGTATGAGCAGGTTGAATGAGGCAATGAGGAAGACAAAAGATGA
>NW_012110874.1:484059-505703 GCF_000951045.1 Mandrillus leucophaeus | reverse complement strand
CTACCCTAGAGTTTTATTCATTTTAATTAGCATTTAATGCACCTTACTATAGGTCTAGCATTGCTAACATAAACAATTCTAACAACTCGTATGTTATTTTTTAAAGTTTTTTTCCAATAAAAATAAAACTTTACTAAAGACAATCTAAAGTACTTGAATAAAAAAATATTTCAAATGTTTTCAACAGTATCATCGCAGTTAAAAATCTCATTCTTATAAAATTAGAGTCTGAGCGATCTCACACTGAAGACTTATATCCAACACATGAGGAAAACCAGGGTGAGGATTTAGAGGTAGAGCGATCTAATGCAGATCCTAAGCCAGCGCATCATACTTACGCATACATTGCTACATTATAATTATGGTCCATGTTTTCCATTTAGGTCATCATACACATGTTGGATATGTTTGCTACATAGTTTTAGGACATTTAAAACATCTTTATAATAATTTTAGGGATTTTGTATATTAAAGTTTTCAGATTGGCAATTTGTCAAGGAAATAGAGTGAATGCAAATATACTTGAAACATTCTCAACAGAGTGGATTATTCAATTATTTTATGACATATGTTAATATCTGTCCCCTCTACCTCCCTATTTAAAAGGAATATAATAGAGTAGCTTAGAATAAAATTGTTTCTGATATTTTAAACTCACCTTATATGAGTTATGCAGAAATTAAGTAGCATATTTATTTCAAACATTAGGCCCTTCTAAGAATACAGGAGTGAGGTACTAGACTAACATGTTTCACAAAGTAACATATGGACAGTGCCTCAGCAGTTAAGGAAGAAAAAGATGATGTGTTCACCTGAAGTCCAAAGATCCTTGTTTCTGGACTTTGTATTATCTTTCAGTCATAAACTTTTGAAATAAGCGCCCCCTTTAAACTAAAAATAAAGAGAGCTGAATGTGTGAAATTCATATGGCTACAAGAGAGGCTTTGCTGTGTGTGAGTTCTGAATACTTTTCAACATACATGTATCTCACTCTTTCACCTTTCTTTTTGTCTTACACAAAATGTCTGCTTGGAGTACCCCTTTAATTTTATGCATCATTTCTAGGGCAGTTCCAAAGCAAATGTTTCTGCTTTACCATTGTTCTCAGAAGTATTTCTGTCCTTAGGATATGCTGCTTATTTGATTCATGAGATTTGTTATCTCCCTCAGTGATTGCTAGAGTGATCTAATATAGGTCTAGACTTCTGTCTCCCCTTAGGCTAACTCAACTGTAGAAGTATGGATTCTTCATACTTCTCTGATCATAGCACTGATTCCTGAACAAAAGCCTTTATTAATATTTATGTCTTATGCAGAGAAACATCTTTTTTTTTTTAAAGACGATAGAGTGTTGTAGTGAATAGTCATTATCCATCTAGGCAATAATTCACATTCCTCACCTCTGAAGTTTGAGTAAAGACAAGTTTGCCTAGCAGATGCAATGTTAGCCTGGAGGAGTATATTGACTTTAGGCATTCTGTCAGCTTCTGTGTAAAACTGAAGCAATCCCTCCTCAAGTAAATCCTATTTAAACACTGAACTGTAATTACATATGATTTACTAATTTAAACTTGAGGTTCATATCAAGAGGATTAGTTTTGTTTGCAGTTCAAAAATGTACAAGCATGCTGAAGGCTGCGTGCTGGATATTTTTCCTAATGGGAAATTGTAGATGTTTTCATTTATGAATTCTTCCTGTAAATTTAACATTTTAAGGAAATACATGATTAGTTTTGCAAACTTCCTAATCAATTGGTAACTATGGTATTATAGATCAAAAAATGTGTCATTGAATGACAAAGGACATGATTTCTAGAAACTGCTCCCTCCATAATTAGCCATCTACCATGGAATAGGTCACTTCCTCTCCTTGGGCTTTGTTTTTCTCATCTATAAATAGGACATTAAGTTTGGATGCTATTTCTTTTTTCTGATCTAAAGCTCTTTGATGAATAGGTATCCAGAGCAACTAATTTATTAACAGAAATTAAATCTTCATCCTCAATGTAACCTGCAATCCTACACATGTACCCTCTGTGCCCGTGTGAATATGAGCATGGATCTAAGGCATCACCCAGATAGTTGGGAATACATAGACAAGCCAGTTCAAACTCGTATGAGCAGGGATCTAAGGCATAACCCAGATAGTTAGGAATACATAGACAAGCCAGTTCAAACTAGTATGGACAAAAAAGATAGTGGGTGACTTGCAAAATGCTAGTTGGATCCGTAAAGATAATACACATAGAATAAAAAACTGGCTTCCCCTTCTGTGTTTAGCCACACAGCCATTCTGTCAGCTAAGCATATTATATTTTGGTGGGAGAAGCATTTATGTGAACCTGTAAAATGGTGATGAGTTAAACTTTATGAATTCATTATTTTTATTCTAGATCTGCTAAACCATGAAATGATAGAAAATATTTGTGGCAGCTGCAGGAGAAGGCTAGCATAAGACACAGGGAAGAGCTTGGGATGGCAGAAGTCTTTAGAGG
Source organism: Mandrillus leucophaeus (assembly GCF_000951045.1). NCBI lineage: Eukaryota > Metazoa > Chordata > Mammalia > Primates > Cercopithecidae > Mandrillus > Mandrillus leucophaeus. The sequence goes on along the minus strand of NW_012110874.1, from coordinate 503,208 downwards.
TAAGGAATTTGTGGCTTTCTGGAGAAGCAAAGAAGACCTGGGATGAAAGAGTTCACCCTGAATTCCCTAAGGTGAATGGAGGTTCGTGTCTCTGGTGTTTGGGCTCCTACCTTTAGAGAAGTCATTTCAAATGTCAATTTAAAATACTAATGGAAAGCCAGTGACAAGGAATATAAATGTTAAAATCAAAGGAAAAAAATCTTATTGAGGAAAGTTGATCTTTCTAACAAATGCATTTTTCAATAAACTTTATTGTAAAAGTTGAAGACGTGTCTATGTGGAAATGAATTACATCTCAACTGTGACTCATGATGTGGCATCTCACACATCATGGTGATATATCCAGGTTGCAGGTTTTCTGAAAGTGCATCAGTTGAAATCATGACATAAAAGCAATGTCTAACAAAAGTCACAGTAAGTCTGTCTCTATTTCTAAAATAGTAACTTGTAACGTTTAAAGAGTTTGTCCTTTCCCATAATTCTTTGTGAAGTAATATAAAAAGATTGGCAATCTAAAGAAAAAAATTAATAAAAATGCATAAGCATTAAATACCTACAGAGAACACATATTCTTAACTTAAAGCTATGAGTGAGATTTTAAGGAATCTCTGGGCTGTGTGAAAGAAAATCCAAGTCACACATCGTGCTTACCCAAATATTTACATGTAATTAAAAGATCGAATGAAAATGAATGTTGAGTCTAATCTGAAAATATGCATTTTTTTACCTATTACTATGTTTATGTGCATTTATATATATAGTACAAATTCTAGGGTTACTAATTATATAGAGAAACAAAATATATTTATCTGATTAATCCCTTTGACCCATGGTCAAAAAAATTGAGAGTGAAAATAGACTTTTAAGCCCATCCTTCCTACTCTCCCTTCTAATTAGGTTGATCTCTTTACAAATGTGTACAGGAGAGTGTGTGTGTGTGTGTGTGTGTGTGTGTACAAATGTATATCCAGAATTTGGCCACTTCTCCTCACTGTCTTTCTTTGTACTAACAGTCTAAGCCATGATCATCTCTCTCTAAGACTATTGCAGTAACTTCCTGCATCTGGTATTAATATTATTCCATGGAGAATATGCACCTCACAGAGAGATTCTCTTAAGTTATCATTTAGGTCATATGACTCCTCTTCTCAAATTCTCCAGTGTCTTCTCACTTCACTCATAATAATGCCCATGAACTTAGATTTTTGCAGTCTTATAATCATCCCTGCAACTATACTGTGGACTTCATGTCGTTATCTTTTCTTACTCATTCAGATACACGGAGCTGCGCTGGCATACTGGCTATCATTTCATCACACGAGGCCTACTTCTGCCCCAGAGACTATGAACTTAAATTTCAACCTTTCTGAAATGTTCCTTCTCCAAATATCCAAATCCCTTATTCCTTCTTTTCTTTTAGGTCTCTGCTCCAGTCTCCTCTTATCCAAAAAGACTGTTCATCCTGTTTAAAAAGACATCTACCTCTCTGTCATACTGACTTATTTTGCTTTGTAATATTGGACTCCACCCATCATATCATTATATACTTTGTATTTATTTATTTATATCAAAAGCAAGTACCATATCCTTTGTTCTGTGCTGATGACTGTTTGTACACTCAGCATTATCAGTAGTGAGGTTACCTTTGGTTACGGGGAGCTCAAGCTCTTGAACCAATGTGCAGATTTTATCCCTTTTACAATTTAGATTGTTTTTAAGGAATCATTACACAGACAATAGGAAGTATGTGAAGTAACGATCCCTTCAAGTAAAGATACACTAGCCTACCTGGCTTATTGCTAAGTGCTTCCTGTGTAGTGAGTAATGTTTGCTGGGCATTAATATAAAACACAAAACATACACATGTTTTGCTTGCTCTTGTAAATCCATCCATATTCCTATTCTCTGATCTCATTCTGTCAAACCTTCCGAGGACCCTGATCAAACATTGAATCATTTGTCCCTTCCAAGGCATTTATATATATATATATATTTTTTTAACCTCAGGTGACTCCTCCCTGTACGTAAGACAAAACAACCAAGTGTACCACTTAGAATTCAGAATATCCTGAGTAGAGTTGTAGTCCCACAGGAATCCATTTTCAGGTCCATCAGTGAGCTACTGTGTCCCAGCCTATCCAAGATAAGTGTGACATGGATCTTTTTAAACACTGTCATATAGAACTTCTGATTTTCACAGCATTCCTTGAATTACACCTCATTAAACTGAATGTGCATTTTTTTTTATAACTTCTAAAATAAGAGAAATTAACACATTAGCAATAGTTAACAAAGTTATCAAAACAGGAAAGCAAACACAACATTGTTCAAAGGCACAATCCAAGGATATCCTTTTACCTGTGCTTTGTTCCAACCCACTACAGATGAGGGTCTTAATGGCTGTGCCAGGAGTTACCGCAATATCTCTCCTTACCAGTAGGGAATCTTTGTTATTCTCTAATCAGTGAGTGAGTAGTTCTAGAATCCTCAGGGTCTGCTTTCTAGAGTTACTCCTACTAATGATTATTCATGATTATTCTGTGGTAAGCAGGTCTATGCAAACTTACCCCCAAACGCCAAAAATTTTGAGGTGAAGAAAGAGGGTCAAAAATCCAGTTTCTCAGAAACAAACATTCAAGATACTTAGCAACAGAAGTCATGTCTGTGGTGAGATGAGATGATAGACCCCCAGTCATTATCCCCTGGGCCCAGGATTTATATGCTATAGAGAAATTGCCTAGGATAGGATTTATGACAAGTGAGTATTTATAATAATATCAAGGTTGTTTTGACCTAAGGCAGCATTTGCAGTAAGTAAGTGAAAGTGAAAATCTTAGAAAAATTTACTGAACTGGGGTTAATCAGAAGTCAACATAGCAGGTTTGCATCCAAGATGGAGTTACTTTAGCCTCCACAATAGTCCCTCAGCTTATGTTCCCTGAATGCACAGTGTGAAACAAGATCTCACGTTAAATTAGTTCATTAGATCATAGGAGCTGGAGAAGAGAGAACATGAGACGAGGAAGAAGAAAAAGCCTGTACAAGGGATAATTACTGCGATCCTCAATACGAGAGGCTTGTTTCAGCAGGAATCTGTGGCGAAGCACACAGAGTACCATCAACAGCTGTTTACTTTCCCATCAGCTGTTATTTGTTTCATTACGGAGGAAGGCCCCTGAATGATCCCTTCCCTGTCTTTTGGAGGCACTCTTGCCATTTCAGGTGGCCACTGTATAGGAAGAGTCCCAGTGCTAAAAATGAAGCGGAGATATACACATGAAGCAATTTCCTGTCACCTTGAAGTACATTCTGGCCTGCGAAGTCTGCATGATACCACCCACTGAAGGTGTGAATGGAGTAATAAATAAGACAAAGTTGATGTGAATTAGGCCTCTGATACTTCTGTTACCCTCGGGTTCAAAAACCAACTGTTAAGCAATTTGGTCAAAAGTTTTGTTAGGTGTTAAAATCAGGCACATAGGTGTAGTCACTAGAATTTACACCCCTTCTTTCATAAAACACCTCCAGAAAGCACATCCTGTCTCTAAATGTTTTATAATTCATTTTATATAATTGCAGTAATATTTTAATGGTGATGATAGAAAACACAAGGGAGAAGATTTGAACAAAAAATCTTCAAATTAAAGAAAAGAGACTTTCAGGTGTTAGCTTGATCATGAATAGCAATTTCCAGATACTCAATTCCATAGATAGATGCTATGACTGGAATATGTCCAACCAAAAGCATGTGCTGGAAATTTAATCCTCAATGCAACAGTATTGGGAGTAGGGCTTGACAAGAGATCTTGGATTAATGCTGGTTATGAAAGGGCTTGAGGCCAGACGCAGTGGCTCACACCTGTAATCCCAGCACTTTGGGAGGCCAAGGCAGGCAGATCACCAGAGGTCGGGAGTTCGAGACCAGCCTGACCAATATGGAGAAACCCTGTCTCTACTAAAAAGAAAAACAAAAACAAAAACACACACACACAAAATTAGCCAGGTGTGGTGCATGCCTGTAATCCCAACTACTCAGGAGGCTGAGGCAGGAGAATCACTTCAACCCAGGAGAGGGAGGTTGAGGGGAGCTGAGATCGCTCCATTGCACTCTAGCCTGGGCAGTTCAATCTCTTGCTCTTTCTTTGCTTTCTATCATAAGATGACACAGCAAAAAGACATCCACCAGGTGTCTAATCCTTCATCTTGGACTTCCCAGCCTCCAGTACGAGAAGCCAATGAATTATGCTCATTATAAATTACCCAGGCTCAGGTATTTTGTTATAGCAGCACAAAATGGACTAAGGCAGTAGAGTTTTCTGAAATTGACAAGACTGAATATCAATATATCAGCCCTTGATTTCCATCTCTCCTTTCACAGTTGTATTTCTCCCATTTTTCAGACAAAAGATGTGTTGTTTCAGGTATGAGACTCTCTAAGGGACAAAACAAAGGCACAGTTAGGGAATGCACTGTCCCTGAAGCTAAGAACCACTGAAGTAAAACATGAGAGATTTAACAAGACATTCCAAGGGAAATGGTACTTTATTATTGATTTATCTATTTTTCTGTTTTAAAATTAAAATTAGGAAGTGAGAACATTTTCATACAGATACTTATTAACCAATTTTTTTAAATTTAAAAATAAAGTTAGGTTGTTCTCAAAGGAATTATTTCTAATTTGTTTGATTAGTTTTGCAATATGGATGGGTATTTCCAACTCAGTTATATAGCAAATACTTTCCAGAAATGAAGTGAAATAAATCTTTATCTTTAAGATATAATGAATATATATTTAATAAAATGTATTTCTCATATAATACATTGGGATATGTATTAGCCAGAGTTCTCCAGAGAGAAAGAACCAATAGGATAGATGTATATATAAAAGGGAGTTTGTTAGGGGGAATTGGCTTACGCGATTACAAAGCAAAATACCATGATAGCCATCTACAAGTTGGGGAAGGAAAGATGCCAGTAAATTGACAGTATAACATACAGTCTGCTGTCTGAAGGCCCAAGATACCCCGGGAAGCTGCTACTGCCAGTTCTAGGGTCCAAAAGCTGAAGAACTTTGATATGGTTTGGCTCCTTGTTCCCACCCAAATCTCATCTCGAATTGAAATCCCCATGTATCAGAGGAGGGTCCTGGTGGGAGGTGATTGGATCATGGGGATGGTTTCCCCCATGCAATTCTTCTAATAGTGGATGATTTCTCATGAGATCTGATGGTTTAGAAGTGTGTGGCAGTTCCCCAGCTCACTCTCTTTCTCTCCTGCCACCATGTAAAACATGTCTTGCTTCCCCTTCACCTTCCACTATGACTGTAAATTTTCTGAGGCTGCCCCAGCCACGTGGAACTGTGAGTCAGTTAAACCTCTTTTCTCTGTCAATTACCCAGTCTCGGGTAGTTCTTTATAGCAGTGTGAAAATGGATTAATACAAACCCGGTGTCTGATGTCCAAGAGTGGCAGGAACAGAAGCAAGCATTGGCCACGGAGAAAAAGAAAGATATCCAGAAGCGTCCGCAAGCAAAACTTTTCCCACTTCTTCTGCCTGCTTTGTTCTAGCCATGCTGGCAGCCAATTGGATGGTTCCCACCCACTTTGAGGGTGTGTCTTCCTCTCCCAGTCCACCAACTGAAATGTCAGTCTCTTCTGGCAACAGCCTCACAAGCACATCCAGAAACAATATTTTACCATCCATTCAGGCACCCCTCAATCCAGTCAAGTTGACACCTAATATTAACCATCCTTGTGTATAGGCCTTGAAACTATCCAAAATTATGTTAAAATTGTATATTTTAATATTTAAAAATGTTAACACTAGATCATTTTATAAAGGTAGTAAGAGAGTAAACATGTTCGATATAAAGTTAGAAGAGGATTGTTAATTTTTGTATTTGCATTTATTAGAATAGTAACAGAAAATATTCTAGTAATACTGATGGGAATATCTTCCACATTACTAGGCATGGGCTGAAATAAAATGTATTCAAGTATTAAATAGTTAAACAGGTAGTCAATTTATGGTAAATGGTTGCTTGATTTCTGCAATAACTCAGGAAAAATGGCCATGGACCAAAGCAAACAATTTATAGACTGTAAATGTTACCATTCCTCCATTAGGGAGCAGCTGGTTTCGCCTAGGTGTATGTCCTCATCAGTGGCTTTGCTAATGCATTACACCATTGTTAACAATTTTAACTGAATGCTTAAGTGGTAGTTGAAGCCTTTGCTTATTTGTTTCATTGTATAGTGTCTATACGAAATAACCACAACAAAAACTTTCTTCTTTCATTTTTGCTCCTTTTCCAATACCTTTCATGGTTATGGAATTCTAAAGTTTTCTGGGTGAGTTTTATCCATGTGTTTGAAAATGAAGTTGCTGAAGCAATATGGTCTATATAATTAATCATTTTAACTTTATTAAGATTTTAATATACAAGATCTCTCCTCCTCTCTTGCTAAGATATAAAAAAAGATAAAGTAATATAACTTTAAAGTTATTGATCCAGATTTTGAATTAAAACATATGTAATTTTTTCTTTTTGTGAAATTATAAAAAAAAAAACTTGCCAAATAGCACAGGCCTTGGCACATGGTAAGAGTTATATTAAAGAAAGTCATTTCAAATATTATTGATTAATATTCCACTAAACATCTCCCTCCATCTCTTTAAAGATTTTAGAAGTACAAAGGAGTATGTATGTTTTCTGAAAAAAAAGTACGTTTAATAATAATTTAATTATTAGCTCTTTGAGGAATTGCCATACTGCTTTCTGCAATGATTGAACTAATTGACACTTCAACCAACAGTGCATAAGTGTTCCATTTTCTCCACAACCTCGCCAGCATGTTATTTTTTGACTTTTTAATAATAGCTATTCTAACTGGTGTGAGGTGGTATCTCATTGTGGTTTTGATTAGAATTTCTCTAAAGATCAGTGATGATGAGCTTTTCTTCATATGCTTGTTGACCACATGTGTGTTTTCACTTGAGAAGTATCTGTTTATTTCTTTTGCCTACTTTTTTTATGGGGTTGTTTGTTTTTCACCTGTCAACTTGTTTAAGTTCCTTATAGATGTTGGATATTAGAACTTTGTCAGTTGCATAGTTTGCAAATATATTCTCCCATTCTGTAGGCAGTCTGTTTACTATGTTAATAGTTTATTTTGCTGTACAGAAATTCTTAAGTTTAGTTAGATTCTACCTGTTAATTTTTGCTTTTGTTGTGATTGGTTTTGGTGTTTTGTCATGGAATATTTGCCTGTTACTGTCTCCAGGATGGTGGTATTGCCAAGGTTGTCTTCCAGGGTTTTTAGAGTTTTGGATTTGACGTTTAAGACTTTAATCCATCTTGAGTTGATTTTTGTGTGTGTGTATGGTGTAGGAAAGGGGTCCAGCTTTAATCTTCTGCATATGGCTGGCCAGTTATCCCAGTACCATTTATTGAATAGGAAGTCTTATCTCCATTGCTTGTTTTTGTCAGCTTTTTTGAAGATCAGATAGTCATAGATGTGTGGCTTTATTTCTGGACTCTCTGTTCTTTTCCATTCATCTGTATGTCTGTTTTGACGTAACAGTGCAATACTGTTTTGGTTACTGTAGCCTTGGCGTATAGTTTGAAGTTATGTAGCATAGTGCTTACATCACTGTTCTTTTTGCTTTGGATTATCTTGGCTATTCCAGCTCTTTTTTTGGTTCCATACGTATTTTAAAATAGTTTTTTTTCTAGTTCTTTGAAGAATGTTGTTGGTAGTTTAATAGGAATAGAACTGAATCTGTACACTGCTTTGGGTAGAATAGTCATTTTAATAATATTGATTATTTCTATCCATGAGCATGGAATGTTTTTCCATTTCTTTGTGTCTGCTTTGATTTCTTTGAACAGTGTTTTGTAATCCTCATGGTAAAGATCTTTCACCTCCCTGGTTAGCCGTATTCCTAGTTATTTTATTCTTACTGTGGCAATTGTAAATGCAGTTCATTTGTGATTTGGCTGTTCGTGTATAGAGGTGCTTGTGATCTTTTTACATTAATTTTGTATCCTGCAACTTTGCTGAAGTTGTTTATCAGCTGGAGGAGCATTTAGGCTGAGACTACGGAGTTTCCTAGATATGGAATTATGTCATCTGCAGACAGAGATAGTTTGACTTCCTCTGTTCCTATTTGGATGGCCTTTATTTCTTTCTCTTGCCTGATTGCCCTGGCTAGGACTTTCAACACTATGTTGAATAGAAGTGGTGAGAGAGGGCATCCTTGTCTGGTGCCAGTTTTCAAGGGGAAAGATTCCAACTTTTGCCCATTTAGTATAATGTTGGCTGTGGATGTGTCATAGATAACTCTTATTATTTTGAGGTATGTTCCTTCAAAACCTAGTCTGTTGTTATGAATTACATTTATTGATTTTCATATGTTGAACCAACCTGGCATCCTGAGGTTGAAGCCTACTTGATCATGGTGGATTAGCTTTCTGATGTGTGACTGAATTCAGTTTGCAAGCATTTTGTTGAGGACTTTTGCACTGATGTTCATCAAAAATATTGACCTGAAGTTTTCTTTTTTGTGTGTCTTTGCCAGGTTTTGTTATCAAAACAATGCTGACCTAATTGAATAAGTTGGGGAGAACTTAAAATGTGGGCCTCCTCCTCATATTTTTGGAATAGTTTCTCTAGGACTGTTACCAGCTCTGTTTTGCACATCTGGTAGAATTTTACTGTGAATCCGTCATGTCCCAGGCTTTTTCTGGTTGGTAGACTATTTATTAACTGATTCAGTTTTGAAGCTTATTAGTTGTCTGTTTCGGGAATCAATTTCTTCCTGACTCAGTCTTGGAAGTGTGTTTGTGTCCAGGAATTTATCCATCTCTTCTAGGTTTTCTGATTTGTGTGTCGAGGTGTTTGTAGTAGTTTCTGATGGTTGTTTTTATTTCAGTGTGATCAGTAGTAACATTCCCTGCAACAATTTCTAATTGTGTATATTTGGACCTCCTCTCTTTTCTTCTTTATTAGTCTAGCTAGTGGCCTATCCATTTTATAATCTTTTTCGAAAAACTAACTCCTGGATTCTTTCATCTTTTAAATGGCTTTTCATGTCTTGATTTCCTACCATTCAACTCAGCCATTCCATTCCTTGGTCTATACCCAGAGGAATATAAATTATTCTACCATAAAGACACATGCATGTGAATGTTCATTGCAGCATTATTCACAATAGCAAAGACAAGGAATAAACTTAAAAGACTACCAATGACAGGTTTGATAAAAAACAATGTGGTACATATATACCATGGAGTACTATGCAGCCATAAGAAGAACGAGATCATGTCTTTGTGGGAACATGGATGGAGCTGGAGGCTATTATCCTTAGCAAACTAATGCAGGAACAGAAAACCAAATACCACATGTTCTCACTTGGAAGCGTGAGTTAGACAATAAGAACTTATGAACACAAAGAAGGAAACAACAGACACTGGGGTCTACTTGAGAGGGGAAGGTGGGAGGGTGGAGAGGAGCAAAAAAGATAACTATTGGGTATTAGGTTTAATATTGGGGTGATTGAATAATAGGTACAACAGTCCCCTGTTATATGTGCTTGTCTATGTAACAAACCTTCACATGCATCCCCAAACCTAAAATAAAAAAATAAAATAAAATAAATCACCTATATCCTAGGCTGGGTGCAGTGGCTCACAACTGTAGTCCCAGCACTTTGGGAGGGTGAGGTGGGCAGATCACTTAAGCCCAGGCATTTGAGACCAGCCTGGACAGCATAGTAAAACTCTGTCTCTAAAAAAAAATACACAAATTGGCCAGGGGTGGTAGTGCTTGTTTGCAGTCCCAGCTACTTGGGAGGCTGAGGTGGTAGGATTCCTTGAGCCTGGAGGTTGAGGTTGCAATGAGCTGTAATGATGCCAGTACACTCCAGCCTGGGTGACGGAAGGAAACCCTGGCTCAAAGAAAAAAATTTAAATTAAATTTTAAAAATACTGTACATTACAATGAACAATGGTTACCTATGGGGAATACAAGAAATAATTTTATTTAGTAAAAAAAAGTAATTGTTTAAATTAGTAAAAAAATCACTAAATTAAAATATAATTGATTGAGATCTATGTAGCATAGTTTACTATGCTATATATAGTAAATATATACTTTAATATGATATAGATGACATATATATGTACCTACATATATATATCAATAAACTATATTTTAATAAAATCATAATTATTTACCTAAGGAATGTACCCAGAGATACCCATAAATATATATTATCTTACAAAATCAAACGCTTATGGGAGAATAATGAAAAGAATTAGAAGCACCTATTAATGGTTATTTTCATGATGATCCAGTTTTCTTTTACTTGTTTTGCAAATATGTGCTGAGCACTCTGAAGTCATTATTTTATTTATTCTTCAATGACCTAATGAGGCAAGTCATGTAGAAAGTGAGGATATTAAATTAAATCATTTCTCTATATTTTATAACAAATGAGAAAAACAGAGTTTAAATGCTGCCCTATAATGCAACCAAATGCAATTAAATGTAAAGAAATAATAAAACAGGATAAAGGGATGCATTGTGATAGAAGTTGATGGTGAATAGTTGAGGCAGGGGTGATATGACGGCTAAATTTATGTATCAACTTGACTGATCATAGAGTGTTCCAGTATTTTGTTAAACAGTATTTCTCAGTATGAATGTGAGATGTTTGTGGATGAGAGCATTTGAATCAATAGAGTGAGTAAAGCAGATTGTCCTTGCCAATGCAAGCGGCTATCATCCAACCCACCGAGCACTTAGAATCAAGCTAAAAGGTTGAGGATGAAAGAATTTGCTTTCTCTGGCTACTTAAGCTGGGACGTTTGTCTTCTCTCACCTTTGGACTAAGACTTATACCACCATCATTCATGGTTCTCAGGAATAAAGACTCAGTCTGGAACTACACTAACAGCTCCCCTTGGTGTTCAGTTTGCAGAAGCAAACCATGGTACATCTAGGCCTCTGTAATTGTGCAAACTAATTCCTTAAAAATCTCCCTCTCTCTCCCCACCCTCTATATATGTATATATCTATATAGACATATACATATATATTACACACACACACACTTAAACACATGTCTTCTATTTGTTCTGCTTCTTCAAAGAACTCTGATTAATACAGGTAGTTGGGGAAACCTTTCTGATCAAGCACATGTAATGGTCCGGAAAGAGAATATATGTGATGCACTGAGGAGCAGTAAGACCAGTGTGGCTGAAGTAGTTTAAGTAGGTTAAGGAGATGGTAGAAAGGTAAAAAGTTGGAGAAGATGAGGTCCGATTAGGATATGGCTTAACTCACACAGGTGTTAATTATTAGAATTTTATTCTAAATGCGTTTAAAGGCCAATAGATGGTATTTAGCAATAAAATACTAGGATATCACTTATCTTTAAAAAATATTGCTATAGTGGTTGTGTGGAAATTAATTCTTGAAAGGCAAAAATAGAAGTGTTGTGATAAATGGCTTACGAGTTAAGATCATGGCTTAGACTAGTGAGACCATGAAAAGGGGAAAGACTAGATGTATAAATTTGACAGTATAAATGATAGGTGCAGATGAAGGATTTATAAGGTGTATGTGGATAAAAGAAATTAAGGGTAACTTGCAAGATTATTGTATTAAACCCCCAAAACATAAGAGATCTCCCCTCAAATTTAGTTTAGACTGACTATGCCACACACACAGAGATTATGAAAAGTTTCCTTGTATATATAAATGGAGGCCTTTGGAGAAAATAAGAAAAAAATGACTTGAAAAAAACAGGAAAAGAGACTGGCTCAGGGTTTTCTTGAGGCTAAGTGTGGGACTGAGGTCAGAATTCCCATACATGATATAAATCTCCCACCTGCATCAAAGGAGGCAACACCAGGGGTTTATCAGCTTGCCCAGGGCTGGGGCACAAGGGAAAAACAAAGAGTAGTGTCATAAAACTGTTATCAATCAATCATCAGAAGTGGAGTCAGACTCTTTATTACAAAGTTCTAGATGTGAACAACTTAGTAAATAACTGTTCCATATGAGAGGAAGCAAATTAGAGGGAGGAGCAGTACTGGTCAGGGCTGTGGAATACAGTGTTCTCCTGTGTGCTTGTTATAACTGAGATGTCTATTAGTTTTATTAGCTACTCCTTCTCATTTCTTGCCTCTTTTTCCTTCTCTTTTTCATAATTAAAGGCAGTATTAATTATAATTAAAGGTGTCCAGTAGAATATGATATGTAATTAATGACCTCACGGTTAAGTGTGGGAGCCAAGTAAATTAACAATCAAAACAGATGTGAAAAATGCTCCTGAAATACCACCTGTATACCAAAGGATCCCAGAAAATTCACACCTGATGCTACTTGGATAAGTAAAAATGTTTTGTAGTAATATTTAACTGAATCCTGAAGGAGTCAGAAACCTGGAGAAGATAGAAGCTGGGTGTATTAGGCTGTTTTCACACTGGTGCAAAGAACTACCTGAGCCTGGGTAACTTATGAACAGAAGAGGTTTAATGTACAAAGAACTACCTGAGCCTGGGTAACTTATGAAAAAAAGAGGTTTAATTGATTCACAGTTCCACAGGCTTAACAGAAAGCATGATAGGGAGACCTCAGGAAACTTACAATCGTGGCAGAAGGTGAAAGGGAAGCAAGGACCTTCTTCACATGGTGGAAGGAAAGACAGAGAGCAAAGAGGGAAGTGTCATTCATTTTCAAACAACCAGATTTCATGAAAACTCACTCACATTTATGAAAACAGCATGGGGCAAATCTGCCTCCACGATCTGATCACCTTCTACCATTTCTCTCTCCCAACACTGAGGATTATAATTCAACATGAGATTTGGATGGGAACACAGAGCCAAACCATATTATTCCATCCCTGACCACTCCCAAATTTCACGTCCTTCTCACATTTCAAAATCAATCATGCCTTCCCAACAATCCCCCAAAGTCTTAACTCATTCCAACATTAACTCAAAAGTCCAAGTCCAAAGTCTCATCTGAGACAAGGCCTATGAGCCTGTAAAGTAAAAAACAAGTTAGTTACTTCCAACATACAATGGGGGTATAGGCATTCGGTAAATGCTCCCATTTCCAAAGAGAGAAATTGGAAAAAAAGGGGCTACAGGCCCCCATGCAAGTCTGAAACACAGCAGGTAGTCATTAAGTTTCAAAGCTCCAAAATAATTTCTTTTGACTCCATGTCTGACATCCAGGGCACACTGATGCAAGGAGTGGGCACCAAGGCCTTGGGCAGCTTTGCCCCTGTGGCTCTTTAGAGTATGGCTCCCATGGCTGCTCTCAAGGACTAATGTTGAATACCTGTGGATGCCTGTGGCTTTTCCGGGTATAAAGTACAAGCTGTCAGTGGATATAGCATTCTGGGGTCTGGAGGACGGTGGTCCTCTTCTCACAGCTCCAACAGGCAGTGCCCCAGTGGGGACTTTGTGTGGGGCCTCCATCTCCACATTTCCCCTTTGCACTGTCCTAGTAGAGGATCTTCATGAGAGTCTGCCCCTGCAGCAGATTTCTGCCTGGACATCCAGGTGTTTCTGTACATCCTCTGAAATCTAGGCAGAGGCTCCAAACCTCAACTCTTGTCTTCTGTACACCTGTAGGCCCAACAGCTTCCCAAGCTTGGGAGCTGCCAAGGCTTGGGGTTTACACTTTCTGAAGCCATGGCATGAACTGTACCTTGGCCCATTTTAGCCGTGGCTGGAACTCAAGGCTCCACCGAGCAGTGGGGCCCTGGGCCTGGCCCTCAAAACCACTTTTCTCCAGGCCTGTGATGGGAGGGGCTGCTGTGAAGGTCTCTGACATGCCCTGGAGATATTTTATCCATTGTCTTGGCTATTAATTTTCAGTTTCTCTTCACTCATTCAAATTTCTGTAGCTGGCTTGAATTTTTCCCCAGAAAATGGGGTTTTCTTTTCTACCACATGGTCATGCTGCAAATTTTCCAAACTTTTGTGTTCTGCTTTCCTTTTATACATAAGTTCCAATTTCAGACTATGTCTTTGTGAACACATATTGCTATATACTGTTAAGAGCAGTCAGGCCAAATCTTGAACACTTAGCTACTTAGAAGTTTCATCCACCAGATACCTAAATCATCTCTCTCAAGTTCAAATTTCCACAGATCTCTAGAGTAGAGGCACAATACTGCCAGTCTCTTTGCTAAAGCATAGCAAGAGTAACCTTTGTTTCAGTTCCCAATAAATTCTTCATCTCCCTCTGTTACCACCTCAGCCTGGAACTTATCGCTGTCCATATTAATTTCAGCTTTTTGGTCAAAATCATTCAGCAAGTCTCTATGAAGTTCCAAACTTCTCCACATCTTCCTGACTTCTGAGCTTTCCAAACTGTTTCAATTGTTGCCCGTTACCCAGTTCTAAAGTTCCTTTCACATTTTCAGGTATCTGTATAGCAATGCCCCACTCCCAGTACCAATTCTCTGTATTAGTTTGTTTTCACACTGCTATAAAGAACTACTGGAGACTGGGTAATTTGTGAAGAAAAGAGGTTTGATTGACTCCTAGTTCCACAGGCTTAACAGGAAGCATAACTGGGAGACCTCAGGAAACTTCCAATCATGGCAGAAGGTGAAGGGCTAGCAGCAAGGACCTTCTTTACATAGTGGCGAGAGAGAGAGAGAGAGAGAGAGAGAGAGAGGAGAGAGAAAGGGAAAGTGCCACTCATTTCCAAACAACCAGACCTTGTGACAACTCATTCACTATTATAAGAACAGCAAGAGGCAAATCCACCTCATGAGCCAATCACCTCTCACTAGGTCCCTCCCCCAACACTGGGGATGCCAATTCATCACGAGATTTGGGTGGGGACACAAAGCCAAACCATATTACCGGGTAAAACATTTACGGGAAGAACAAGGGGCATTTATGATTTGTTAAATATAAGACTTTGATTCTACTAGCGATAATAAGTAATTCTTAAGTTCTCATACATATAGTTTTTTTTTTTCTGTTTGAAAGTACAATTTGGTTTTTATTCAGTTGTTGATAATAGATCTTTTAAATATTTGCCCTACATTAATTTGGAAATCAGTGAGTGAAAGGACATGAAATCTTTTTAAAATCATAGGGTCCAGGCTAAGAGGAAACTTCTAGCATGTGTTATATATAAAAGTAAAAATAATAACTTCTGGTTAAACCTCAGGATATCTGAGCATACCTTTGCACTCTGCTGCCACACACAATGCTTAGTATTTATAAAAGTCTTATTATTCTGATAGCTCTCTCCTATTCCATCCTATTTCTGGTCTGATAATATGTGGTAATGATGTACTATTAATTTAAGCCTATTTTTTTTCTTGTTATCTGGATGAGGCTAGGGAAATTCAATAAGTTTCAATTAATTTTAAATTATTTTAATCAAAAGTGGCTCAATAATTTTGGATTGAGAAGCATCTGAGCTTGATGGGAAAGAAGTCTTTGATCAACCAATGGCGCCTGCCACAGTGGAAGGCTGGGGTTACAGTGTTATTTGTGTTCAATTTGTGTTCAATATTTAGCCTTAAATATTTAGAAAGAAATCATCATTTCACTTTGTTATCCTGTTTAAATGCTCCTATTCCCTTCTCCCCATGTCAGGTTTCCATTCCAATTCCACATCCAATGTTGTTATGAGCTGACTGTCAAATAACTATAAACATCTCAAGATTTTAAAACTCCAAGATACCACCATCCAGAGAGTTTTGTTTCTGCCCTTGTAATAGAGTCCTATAATTTTAGAAGTAACTTTATATGTTGTCTGAAAAATGGGATTTAAAAATATCTCCACTGTTGTTTGGTGTAGTGACCTTTTCATGTGCTCTGCAATCAATTGATGGTGCCCACTACTTTTCTCAAAAGGCTATCTCTGTCTCCTTGGACTTATTTTAAAAGTCAAAGTTGTATGATTTCTGACTGGGTTACTTGCAATTCCTGAAATTTTATTTTACTAGATTGTAGCTTCTATAGATATTTTCCAGCCTTCACAACTCTATTAACAATTATTTATATTAATGCCATATAGTATTTAGTTTGGTCCCTGGACCAATATGGATGCATAGTCAGTATTTATTATTAAAACAGTGAGAGCTAATACTTTGCAGAGTGTAGGGGAGTTCAAATTACTATGCAAATCTGACTGCCCAAACAGAATCACACCATTTGACGTCTGTTGCTAAATAGTTGGTATAATTAGTGTTCATTGCAATGCATCAAATATATTCCTTAGCAATCACTAATAGATAGAAATGGCTCTAATCTGTAGTACAATCTGTTTCTATGGTTACTATGGAACTAACTTCCTTTGGCATCAAAGCAAATGTCAAAAGCACAATCTTACATAATGAGTGCATGGTGCCATTATGTTAGCTTTTATCCTTCACATGGTCTTCGTTTCATTTTAAAGTAAAACTTCAAACTAAGTGAATTGACTGGAAAAATGTACTTATTGGAAAGATAATTGGTTAATCTAAAAATCTCTTTTAAAATATCATCCTTTGTTAATGAAATCTACAAAAATATCATAGCCAAGTTAGAGACCACCATGTTGTTGATTGAATGAAAGAGAAGAGGCAATGAGGCAGGGCAGATTAAATGCAGATGTAAGAGAAGTAATTCTAAATGAAAGAAGAAAGTATAGAAAGATGAGATCAAAAATCACAGACAGACTCAGAATCTAATTTACTTTACATTTATTCTGAAATGTATTTGTGTTACTATTGGATTGAATCATCAGCCTCCTAAAAGCAGATTAAGAAGAATTAGTGCCCTTCCATATACCAACGTTACTATAAACTAAAAGCTTAATGTATTCTTGTTAAAATATGGTAGATATTTAGAATAGTATGATTACTTCTTAGCCTCATGCTAAATTAGGAATTCTATTTCTATTGAGTAATGCTTTCTGGGGGAATAGAACAACTTTTTATTTTTAACTTAAAAATCTTTTCCTTGAACACATTTTTGTATTAACTTTTGATTGGCCCCTCAGAACCTTTCCCAAGGTTACATTCTTAGAGTTGCAAATTTGTGAAAATCTCGTTTCAAGAAACAACCAAGGATATATTGGTTTTATGATCTGGTAATAGAATGTCTGGTTTACATGCTCAATTTTAATGAAAATGTGGTGAATGTAAAAAGCCTTTCAAACTGTCACCATGTATGTCAAACACGTGCAGTCACTGTTTGTGTATTAAAATTCCTTCTGGCCTGACAGCAGGCCTACACATTTTATTCTTTAATTAGTGCATCCACATCTCTCACTCTTTTGCTTTCTATATCGGGGAGGGAAAAACACTCGTCATTACCATGAGCTCTAACCGGTGCGGACACAACTAGTTCTTTTGAATTATCCAATTATTAGCAAGATACTTTCATAGATATTTCCTTTGCTGTCATTCAGACTCAGTTGCATGTTCCACAAAGAGGTAATAGGAAGGGCATTATCATCTATGTCCAGTATAATTTTGGAACCGTGAGGCAGTCAATGGAAGCAGCAGCTGCTTTCCTTATTACTACAAGTGCAGAGAAAATAAAGAGAACGGTAGTGAGGGAAAGCTTTCAAGGGTCCCATTTTCCACGTCAGGCACAGAGCATCTGGGCTGAGATTACTTTGCAAGCAATTTGTGAGTTCCAATAGCAACATTAAGGACCAAAAAAAAAAAAAAATCTATAGAATAACCTTAGGAAGAAATTGGTGTGTAAATTTTGCTGTTTTAAAGTTTAAGCAAATGAGGATCATTCAGTATGTTTTGGGAAAATGTTACAATTGGCTATTATCTAGAGACAATTACATGTTTCTCAGTATCAAATTTGTATTACTTGGTGGCTCCTTTAACTCTCAAGAGTAAGAAAATGATTGAAATTTTTTAAATAGTCATATTGGCACATTGTGAAAATTGGATCTATTACAGAAAAATGAGTGGGTATCTTTTGGTTGCAAACCACAGAAACCAATTCAGCTAGTTTATGCCATAAGGAGAATTTTTTTTAATCTAATAATTTGATGATTTAAACACTGAAAATCTGAAGATTGTAATCATGTGCCTTTCTTCTTGAGTACTAGTGAAGAGCTTCCTAGAAGCTAGATAAGCATTTTACATGAAAATTTTAAGATTAAAAATAATACACATAGATTTCAAAGAGTACAGGAAGTTGTTGAAGTATGCCATGGAAAGTTAGATGAATTAAATTTAGACCTTTTCATGTCTAAATTAGTAAGCCAAAGAAAAAGTTATCTGGAAACATATACCCAAAGTATTTTTTCAGAAGAGTAGGAGTAGAGGATGGGGAATCAAATGAGCATTTAAAATAAAGTACAAAGTCCAGCGTAAGGCTGCTCTAGGGAGTAGGATGAAATGAGTTAGGACTGGGAAATTCTGAAAGCACCTCTTCTGTCAAGAGTTCACAAGCCTATAGAATTTAGAGTAAACCATAAACTCGGGTACTAAGCTGTGACCTTGTGGGTTTTGGAAACAGGATGCGTGCTGCTTTATCAGAACTTTACAAAAGCTATAGAAGCACAATACAGTTTAAACTGATTGTGAAATGTAGTTCATGAGAAATAAAGCATGTCATGCTGAAGAAGAGAAGGAAGTAAGGAAAGCTAGCATACACAGGGGGCGCACTTCATCCGAGAGGGTACTCTTCTTGCTTTACTGATAAGATGGGAGCATAATAGGCTCCTAAAATCCAGGAAGGATCCCCGAGGGAGGAATGAACTACCTATCTCAACTGGAAAATGTTCCAAAAGAGGTTTTGCTTAATACAGACAACCTGGGTCCTCAAGGCTGTCATCAGAGAAAAGAATTCTAACTCTTGATGTCAAAGCATGAGAAAGGATCTGAGTGAATACAATTTATACTGATACATCAAATATTTTTGTTTCTTGTTATATGTAAAGGAAATGTCTTTATTTTTGGTTTATATATTTTAACGTTGCCAGTGTAAACCATATGACCAAGTAAACAAACAATAAAACCTTATGAAGTTATTCTGAATTGTGAGCACCAGATTACATGACCAAGAGTAAAGCATTTTCTAGAGGAATGTAACTACAATAGGTAACTTGTCATACAAAAACCCTAATAAAGACAAAAAGTCAA